>NC_135220.1:17910523-18025523 GCF_052324685.1 Brachyhypopomus gauderio | reverse complement strand
TGTTCACTGCACACTCACAGCTGTCATTTACTTTGCTTAATGACAGTGTACTGCTTCTCCATCACCACTAGAGGTAGTGATGCACACAGGGTTATGATAAACATCAGCACGCTTGTCCAAATGTTCTCGGCCTGAGGTGCCGGTTCCCCTCCCCTGTTCTCTGGTGGCTGTGTAGTTCTGGCTTCCAGGACGCTCCTATGTCCTGTGTAAATGCTTCCACCTGCCTTTCACTGGTCCAAAGAGGCCCAATCCTGCTAATCCCTGTAAGACATACACACACACACACACACACACACACACACACACACAGACCTACTATACTAGAGCTGATTTAAAGCCCAGAGATAAGGAGACTACATTGGTTAATGAGGTGCTGTTACAATACAGTAAAAGTGTCTTTAGAATTTCGCTCATCTTAATTCTTAAACGGAAATGTTGTTTCCTTGCTCTAAACAAGTAAAGAACAATTGTCCCTGCATTTGCGATGTACCTACGTGTTCGTCTAATTCAGTCGGAGCTGACTTAGGCACACAGGGCTCCCAGGGAGGGAGCGGTTAGAAGGGGCGCGGGAGGTGGCTGTTCTCCCTGTGTGTTCATCCCCGTACTGTATGTGTGAGTGACTGGGAGGGGGGCTGGAGAGAGGAGAGGGGGTGGGGGTGGTATAAAAACAGCCTCCATTCAACCTGCTTTCCATTTCCTCGTACTGTGTTCAGGGGGGCGTCACTGCTGTTGAGCCAGTATGCAGCTCCTTTGTGCAGCCACTTTAATTCTGCTGGCCCTGTGCTACCTGGGACAGGTGGACGCATCCGCCTATGACAAGATTTTGTCTCACAGCCGCATCCGGGCCAAGAAGCAGGGGTAAGGGACGTGTTTATTTCTATCCTGGTGTGATTCTGAAATGTGTGAGGGAAAGAAGCTGACAAGTGCCATGTTTATCGTTTCATAGAAAAGTGGTTTTGAATTTTTAGCTAATTATTACTTAATTGTTAGTTTGTTTGTGATGGACCTGGTGCTGTTTTTTTAGTTGATTTGCTAACAGCTACTCATCATTATGCTTTAGCTTTGATTGAATGCTTAAAAAAATCTAACATTTTAGAGAACAACAGAACCATAAAATGAAACAATAAAATCCACATGAAGATTTCATGTTTTTCATGTTCTCTGGATGGCAGTTTGCCAAGCAGGGCAATTACTCTCCTAACTGGGATCTCTTTAAAGGCAGATTTGTTCCTTGTGTTTGTGAGCAATTATCAATGCTAAAGATGGGACTCTTTAGTTCCTAAAGTCCATAAAGATGTCTGCTTTCTTCTTTGTTCTTGTCTTCTTCTTCAACTGTCGCCACACCTCCTTGGCAGTCCCAACATGTGTGCCCTTCAGGAGGTCATGGGCACCAAGAAGAAATATTTCAGCACGTGTAGGAACTGGTACATGGGATCCATCTGTGGCAAAAAGGCGTAAGTGTCTCATCACACTAACATGCTATGGGTTATGCATCTCTGTTTGGGTGGCCCAGTGTATCAGGGTGTGTGTGTGTGTGTGTGTGTGTTTTTGTGTATGTGTGTGTGTGTGTGCAGATAATGTATATGAGGTAGGGCTCAAGGGTGAGGTGTATGTGAACAGAGTTGCAGAGTGCTTGATGATGTATGGGATTTTTCGGTCTGTCATAGAATACATGCAAGCTTGCATTTGTGTGTGCATGTGCCATGTGAATGTGTGTGTCTGCATGTATGTGTGTGTGTGTTTGCATGTATTTGTGTTTGTGCACGTACTGCATGTGTGGTGAGGGAATTGGAGGTATATACCAATTGGTTGTGTGCTGTGGGCATCCAGGGAAGAAGTTTCACTTTTAGAGCAGCAGGGATGGATGGAGGTACAGGTCTGTAAATACCATCACTGCAGTGTTGGCTCGGTTGCCATCATTACATTGTTGGGTAGGTGGAGTAGGGACTCCTCCTTCTTCCTGGACTCCTCCTTCTTCCTGGACTCCTCCTTCTTCCTGGACTCCACTTTTTCCTAGATGCAAGATAATCCAAACCTTTCGAAATACGCCCTGAGAGACTGGCCAACACTGCACACTTCAGCACCATCTCCATGGCAGGAACATCCATCAGCCACCAATGCTGCAGGGGGAGAACGTTTATATCAAGCTGGCTGTGATCTCCAAATGCTGAGTGAAGACCTCCACCAGTAATATGCCAGAAGGCAGAAGGTTCACTTGTGAGGGCTAAATTACATCTTGAGAGGGTGCCATGTTTACTGCTCCCTGGCTAGGATCCATCAGCATTGAGCAGGATCCTGCACACTAATTTGTTTCATGCGCCAGTGTACATGGAGAGGATACTCTCGCTGAAAGGGAACCACCAGCAGACCTGCGGGTCAGTCACATGCTGGGCTGTTGGATTCTGAGTCCAAGGAACTATTGCAGTAACCTAAAGACTATTCAGCTTTTCCACTGGTGAAAGTAGCCAATGGCAAAAGAGATGTCTCATCACACACAGTCTCTCTGCTTCACACACACTCTTTCTGCCTCACACACTATCTCTGCCTCACACACACTTCTCTTTTATTGTTGTGTTACTCTTTTTTCTGTCTTCTTAAAGTTTGCTCTCTTTGCTTATAATATTTATTGCTTCTTTATGTCACACAAAGGCCAAATTTTGAGGTCCTCTTTTGCAATAAGAAGGTGTAGACTCTGAAGAGGGTCATGAGCGAGCGCTTTAAAGCCATGCCAAGCCTTTGGCTTCACTCTTAGAATGAATCACTTGCTGTTTACTGTCCAGAGTGTTAGAGTAGGCCACGTCTTTCACTCCTTACATCATATTGGTTCCTGTTCAAACATGGAGCCTCTGTCATGTCCAAACTAACCACAGCTTGAAGCAATTTGCATGTTACCATGTGTGTTTGAGCATGCCTTATCTTGAAGTATGAATTAAGCACACAACACACACACACACACACACACACACACACACAAATGCACGTACGCACACACACACACACACACACACACACACACACACACACACACCACTGTGAAGAAGGACAAAATGTAGTGATGTTCTCATTTCCTTTGAACATTGTTAATAATGGGGCTATAACCATCTGTCTGCTGCTGAACTCTGTTTCCGCTCAGTAATGCTTGTTGGACCATGAACTGATGTGTTGTACCATAGTCATGATATCTGGTCTTACAAATAGTACTCATGCTGATCTGTCAGGACGGGCCTGTTCCTTATTTCTTTGTTTTTTGGGGGTGTTTGAGTGCGCGCGTGTGTGTGTGTGTGTGTGTGTGTGTGTGTGTGTGTGTGTGTGTGTGTGTGTGTGTGTGTGTGTGAATGTGCCAATGAAGTACAGTATCATTACTGTACAAACGATGCTCATGTGTTCTGATTCTGTTAGTTTGTACTTGGTGCTCCCTGTACCCCAAGGTAGGCAAGGCAAGGCACGTTTATTTATATAGCACATTTCAGACACAAGGCTATTCAAGGTTTTTATAAGAAGAAATGTTAAAGGTCATTTATTTAAACAGAGAAAACAAAGCTAATTTAAAAGTCCTAAAAATTAATCAACCGTTGAGCAACGTTTCGTATGTTTTGCCCCTCTGGAGCTGTAAGCGTCATGGCAGGCACGGAGTTTTCCTCCATAACAGCAGACTCGTCCAGGGAAACATGTGGAAGCTGTTGTGTGAAGGTTCCTACGGCGAGGTAGCTGCAGCAATGCCAAAGGCAGAGTTCTACAGAGTTCTGCTCCTGTGCTGCGTTCTGGTCCGGAGCCTCTGGTCCACTGCCTGTGGGCCCCGTGGTTAGCTGGCTGACACACAGGACATGTGCATGAAGGCTCGGACCACTTCTCACTCTCGTGCTCTCCCTCCATCTCTCTTCTGTCGCTCAGATGTGCAGATGGAAGGAGAAAGTTCTGAAGGACAGGAAACAATTGGCATGGCTGGGATGTTTGGGATTCTGGGATTTTGATGTGTAGAGAAGAAAAACACACACTCTGTCTGCCTCACACTCTTTTCTTTTATTGTTGCATTGTCCTTTTTTTTAAAGTTTGAGATTATAGAGATTTAAGATATTTTGAGGCCCTCTTTTGCAATTAGAAGGTGTAGACTCTGAAGAGGGATGTGAGCGAGTGCTTTAAACCCATGCCAAGCCTTTGACTTCACTCTTAGAATGAATCACTTGCTGTTTACTGTGTACTCAAACTGTGAGGCCGAGCCGATGATGACTTGCAAAACCACAGGGCTGACCACTGCTTCCAGGAAATGGAAATTAAGAACTAAACAAGCTTGAAATAAGTGGTGGAAGGGAAGCTGCTAGATCCACATCCAACCACAGAACCACTCTCCTGGGCTCAGGAAGAGCGAGAACTGCTGTACATGTGGTTGAAAACGTCTCCGTGTCAATTCCTGTCTGCTTTTGTAGATCTGGATTATGAAAGCCATAGTATAGACATGGTATAGAATTTCTTTGCGCTGATTGGCCACCTTCCTGTGCATTCACATTTGTTTGGCACAGTGTCATTTGTTGATTGCTTTGAGGACAAATAGCAAGAAAACAAATCCGGAGACAAGATCTGAACCCAGTTTTCACTCTAGCGTTTCACTCCAACTGTGTTTGGCGATTCTCATCAGACCTCTTCTTGGTTGCCTTCATAATTTGTACCAGATATGCCCGACGACATTCTTTCAATGTATTCCCTAGAGGCATCTTCTAGCTTGCATAAAGATGGCCTCTTTCATTTGTTTTCATATCCATGGACGCTTGCATGTGTCTGTGACATGGGCGATATTGATACCACATGTTGCCATCTGCAAAACAATCCTGCAACGGAACTGTGCCAAACATCTCCCTGCAGCCTTCATACCCCCTACTGAAGTTACGCCACTGACTGTGCCGTCCAGGAGGCGTGTGACATCATCAGCATGTGTGCAGAATGAGGCACTGTTCAGTGTACCGGTGGAGTCTTACTCCAAAAAAATTCCCAAGTGTGTCGTGAGAACCTCTTGAACGCCTGCGGTATCTGCACTTCCCTTACTGTGCAGTGGGATTCAGCTTGCTGCTACGCTGGATGGAAAGGCTACTTGCTCCTTACCCCATTATAGACACAGCCAAGTGTCCTTAAACCAACCTGGAGCTCAAACAGCTAGATGATCCAGTTATGCTTGCAGCCAGAAAACCAAGAGATGAGAATAGAGATCCTGAACTGATCGTTTAAGTTGTTTTAAGTTGTTTTAAGTTGTTTCTTTAAGTTGCCAGTTAACAGTGCTGCCGTAAGAGTTTAGAGATGGAGGGGAGTGGGGCAGATTAGTACTGAAACATTCATGGTCAGAATATGAATATAACGCCAACATTTCACTGGTGCTTCATTACATCAGTGCTAGATAGTTAATCTAGATAGTTAATGTAGATAGTTAATCTAGATAGTTAATCTCACAAACCATGCTGACATGAAGCAGGTGTGCTAGAGGACTGAAAACATCTGTGAAGTGCATGGGTACTCTGGGGCACTCGAGATCACATTCACAAAGGAATGGTAGACATGAGTGTTGGTGAAATGTTTGTTTCAATCTATCTTCTGACCTTTTCTGAATATATTACATTTTCTGAATCTCTCTCTCTGTTTTCCTTGATCTTGTGCCATCAGACCATGCTGGGATGTATTGAAAATAAATGGTGTTTAGAAATAAGGTCTTCTTAGGTGAATCCTGTGAGAGTTGCTTTTATCCAACCAAAATGTTTTTACTTAAACTGAACTTTTCCATCTTGCATATTGGAAAGTTTCTCACTGGCTAGCATCTTACACTATATACAGTAGATATGATTCTCCTTGTTTTGGTCATGCAGGCTGTATATATATGTATGTCATATTTTAAACTGTAAATAAATGACATAGTGTATTGTTTGAAAAGTGTCTTAATATATGAAGATATATGTTTAAAATTGTTTGCAATTCTTGATAAAAGTCAGCCAATAAGATGATCTAGACTGCACAAAGGCTGTAATGTTTCTCCCTGATTACAAGAATAATTAATCGAGCAGGCTGGATAAAGCTCAGGACCTGACTATGCTTGTAGGGTTAGCAGAATTGTTCTTCTGTGACCAGAGTGGGTGGTGCACAGCAGTGTGTGTGCTGGAGGGAAGATGGTTAAAACTCACTGAGTCTGTGGTTCATTTTTGCAGGATGGTTTTATACGAGTGTTGCCCTGGTTACATGCCTCTGGACGGAATGCGTGGCTGCCCCGCAGGTTGGTACCGGCAGCTGAAACATCACAGCGTCTTATTTTCACACCACCTCACACCTAACCCAGCAACACTGTCAGCTGTTCATTTAGGCATCGTTAAACTGTAACGATTGTGTAAAGACCCCCAGCTATCTCCCATTTGTGTTTTAATGTTCCCGTTTGTTTGAACTGGGCGGATGATGAATATGTGTAAGTTTTATTGGCTTTTGTAGAACGTGCGGGTTACAATGGGTTAGTGACTCAGTGATTTATGTTAACTCTAAGGTCAGGCTCTGATTAAATGTAAAGTTATTCACTAGCCATCTGTTCAGATGGGGATGTAAGCTATTCTAGCCAACTGAATAAAGAAGACACATTTCCCCATATGCTGTAATAAGAATGAGAAAAATGACTCAAATTAGACCAGGAATTGACGTTTCTGTAAAAAGACCAGTTAACACAGTGTGTGAGATGTAGAGAGGACAGGAGACACTTCAGGACGCAGGAAGAGCGCTCGGCATTGTCATGTACTAACCCACTCGGCTTGACCACCGCCATGAAAAAACAAAGGTGGTGAAGCTCAAACACATGGTTAACATTAATGACATAATTACACTCCAAAATAAAATAGGAATAGAAAGTAAAAAAAAACATGTTGTTGAAAATATTTTTTGTTGGAGATGTTTCACTTAAGTGGTCCAGAATTAATTAAAAACAAACAATGATGTTGGATTTAACTTGGCCCGAGACTTTAAATCCCAGATCAAATCTTCACTGCAGGAGCAACTGTCATTTACAAAATCAGGTTTTTATTAGTGAAGGGCTTACATGGAATATGATGTATGTTCACAGTGCAAATGGAATGATTTGGCTCAAAATGTGATTAAAAAAATTAGACAATACCCAATATGAGAGGTATAACAGCCAAGTACCAAAAGAGAAATAACGTTCCCGAAAAGAAAATGTGTCACTATCAAAAATATAATGAAAACAGCCATCTTATAGCAAATAAGAAGAAGCTTCCCTGTCTGAATCTGAATGTATAAGCTGTTGAGCTCAGGTACATGAGCACATTTGTCCCAAACAGAACCAATCTATCCTCTATTAAGATAGCAAAATAACAGATGGTCAGTTTAATTTGCTGCCATGGGAACTCAGTCAGTGGCGTGCAGATCTAGCTATGCAGATCTGTGTTTTTTCCAAATAAGTTCTGAACATCTGGTGATGTGTAACATGGGGGTTAAGTCAAGATGAGGAGGTGGACACATTTGCAAAAGGGAGCTGGGTTTATTTACAGGGGTCACACATTCAACATTTACCGTCTCTTTTCATTAAGAGAACCGACATGGAGAGCACAAGGTTGACAAGGCATGACGACACAGTGAGACAAACAAACAAAGACCAAACAATAAATAACAGGCTACAAGGGCAGGAACACACAGGTTAGGCTAACAGACCAGAGCTCGGTAGACAAACGCTGAACTCAAACATAGAACCAAGTAGTTGGGTGAACTAAACAGAGCACGCAACTCACATTCATATACAAACTAGACAGGACCAAAACACTAAACATATATCCATGGAGATATTAGACAAAAGAACTACCATACAATTACAGTAACAGACTGAAAAGCAAGACTAACACCAGTGAATCATAAAGCACACCCTCCATGTCGGTTCTCTTAATGAAAAGAGATGGTAAATAAGCTAAATATAAACCAGGGTTCCCTAAACAATGACATCTGAAATTATTCATAATAACCAACATTACCTTGAACAGTATTTACCAGAGAATTGTTAATGAACCATACAAACCTACCACAAAAAAATCAGGCACACAAATGGACCCGTAAAGAAACGCTGGAAACACAAGGAACTATATACCAAACAAATTCAAAACAAACTAGAAAGAACGAGGGCGGGGTTATGAATGAGAGGGTGTGAACAGGGGGAGGCGGGGCCATGTATGACATGAGGTCCCAGTGCTTCTAGGGTGCTATAGTAATGATAAAAGCTCCTTGCTTTATTACAGGTCTAATTATTCTCTATCAATAATTAATATTTTAATAACTTTCTAGAACTTTGTTAGTAAATTAACATTGGAACTTGTTGCTGAAGGCACAAACACGTCAGACATGGAAGATGAGAGAGAGAGGAGGGTTTTGGGGAGAGAGAGGTAGTGAAGCGTACGGAAGTGTATTCGTTAGTCTGAACCCCACACGCTCTGTCTGGCCTCACAGCGGCTCCCATTGACACTGTCTACGGCACGCTGGGAGTAGTGAAGGCTGATGTCACGAAGAAGTACAGTGACCAGTGCAAGCTGAGGGAGGAGATTCAGGGTGCTGGCTCCTACACCATGTTTGCTCCCAGTGATGACGCATGGGAACTCCTAGACGCAGTACGTCCTGCTGATCAAAGCCTTGTCCTGTATTCCTGAGTCAATTTGGACGTGAATGTCTCATAAGAATTGCTAGCATAGCAATTATACACAGCTCATTAGATTTTGGGCTTATAGTTTGTAGGTATTAATAATCTGTTTACACAGAGCCCATATGCTGGAATTATCTGGAACATTTTAAATGCAAAAGAATTGTATCTTTAGAATGAGTCCTGAAATGCAATCAGCATATATATGCATAATATGCTCATTTGACTTTACCGCATATTTGTGTGTTTCTACAGACTAGAAAAAGAGAACTTCAAAACAATGCCCAAACCTTGTACGCCGCCTTGACTTACCACATGGTCAACAGGCGTCTCCTCACTAAAGACCTGAAGAACGATATGACCCTGGAGTCAATGCACAACAAACAGGGACTGTACATCAACCACTACTCTAATGGAGTATGTATTGAAATATACTCCACGAAATTCAAATGGCACTATATGTCTGTTTGGTACATCCTTGACATAAAGTGCATCCTAGTAAATTTTTTTTACATTTCCTCCATGGGACTTCACCAGGAGACTGTGTCTCCATATGCATAACCTGGAGAACTGTTGTGTGCACTGCAGATTGTGACGGTCAACTGTGCAAGGATCATTCACGGCAACCAGGTGGCCACAAACGGAGTGGTCCATGTCATCGACCGTGTCATCGCCCCCGTGAAGAACACCATCAAGGATGTGATTGAGACGAACGAGGAGCTCGATTCTCTGAGCGTACGTGCCGTGAGCCATTATGGAGTAACAATAGCCAACATTTGGCATCCTTCACTCAGAGAGCTAACATGGAATAATATGGTGAAAGATGACAGTATGTGGAGAACCATGTTCCTTGAGGATTATTTTTAGTTTGAAAAGTATCCCTATGCCCAGCAGTTTACCAGTTGTAATGATGAGGGACTTTTTAAAAGGCCAATGTGTTCCCATTCTCTGTGCTCTCTGTGCAGACGGTTGCCAGGGAAGAAGCAAGCTTCTTAGATAAACTGGGCGAGCCAGGACACTACACTTTTTTTGCTCCGACCAACAAGGCCTTTGAGAAGTTAAACAACCAGGTGCTTGAACGAGTGCTAAAAGACAAGACTGTCCTGCAAGGTAAGTGATTTGACAACAGCTTAGAATGACAGCAAACATCCCCCACAGATGGTAACAAATAGAAATGATCTATGATATGTGAACGTGTGGACTCCTTGTATGGTAACAGCCTTCAATTTAGGTCTCCTGCACCATAAAGCAACACTGCTTATTTCAGAATCATTATCACTGTTGGACTATGTATTGCAAAAACAATACAGTCTTTCGCTGTCCTTTGCTTAGCCCCCCTCTAATGTCTAGTGTCTCCTATTTCTAAGTAAATGGCATGAACAGAGTGCATTGGAAGCCGTGTTAGGGCTCTCAGACAGTGGGCAAACAGCAGAGCTGACCACAGTCACCAGGGCATTCAGAGTCAAGACTGCCTGATCCCACTCTCTGTATTAGATCCTGATCCATTTTTACCATCAGTGGATTTCAAGAACCAGCACCAGTACTTTGACAGGCATATCCAAAAACTGCTAAATCAAAGTCCCTTATTAACTATAAACAAAACAGCACCACAGCTCCGAGCTTATAAGTTGAGAAGTTCCTACTCAAGTCATTGTGACCAGATAGCACTAAATATCAGTTAATGAAGGAATCTGTTGATATAAATAGAAAGATCTGTTGATACCTGGAAACAGTCACCCGGTGATTGTGATCACAACTCCTGGTGTCGCAGTGCCAAGCGCCTGCTGGATCACCAAGTGTCTTTCCAGCCAAATCCTTTCAGACGGCCGAGATGACTGAGTGTGTTGAACATACTTGCTCGGTTGTTGTTCAAGGGTTTTTTACTTTATGGTTGAGGTTTGTTTGTCTCAGGCCAGAGATGCCCATACACACAGGTCATCGTTTTGCTTTATTGCCCGTCTCTGAGGCACAGCGGGACCGTGGCACGCTGAAATAAGCCTTCTGCACGAGAGTCCTGCTCATTAGGCGTGAAGCGAGGAACTCAGGCACTCGGGCAGCTGCTCCCAGCCACATGCCAGACCTCCTTAGTGCTCCAGTGTTCTGGCATCACAAGCCAAGTCTGCTTTATAGGCAGGAGGGTAGGCAAGACAGCCAGCCATACTTGACTGGGTTTGTTCAGCATAGCTATAGTAAGAGATATTGGCAGAGGACCATATAGAGAAACAGATCAACAGATGACCATGTCAATTGCAGACTCACTCAGACACATGCTGACACACACACACGCACACGCACACAAACACACACACACACACACACACACACACACACACACACACACACACACACACACACCACACACACACCACACACACACACACACACACACACACACGCACACACACACACAGATACTGAGAATTAACAGATCCGACAGCTCATGGGAAAGCGATAACGTGTTGATTATAGTAGTTTCTGAGAACGTCCGTTTTGGTCTCCAGATGGCCTATTCACAGGAAAGATGGGGTGGGTGTGTGGGGCATTACATCAGGCCTGCTGTGTTTTACTGTAAATCCAAGCGGAATGCCTCAGAATGTCGGAGTGGACACAATCTACTGTGAGAGTGAAATATGACCCAAAGCTCTGAGCAAACTGAACAGCTCATGTTCAGAATTTATGTTATCTCCCCCACTCTCATCAAGTCAGGTTGACTTTATTGGCATTGCCAAAGCATTAAAATGTTTAGGTTTTAACTTAATAAGAGTAACAACAACAACAATAATAATAATCTTTCTCTCTTTCCCACTGTTACTCTGTCTGATTCTGTCTATTTCTTTCTCTCTGTGTTTCTGATGCTCTCTCTGTTGCTGTCTCTGTTTCTGTCCCTCTCTGTTGCTGTCTCTCTCTCTCTCTCTCTCTGTTGCTGTCTCTGTTTCTGTCTCTCTGTTGCTGTCTCTCTCTGTTTCTGTCCCTCTCTGTTTCTATCTCTCTCCCTCTGTTGCTGTCTCTCTGTTTCTGTCCCTCTGTTTCCCCCTCTCTCTCTCTCTCTCTCTCTCTGTCTCGCTATCTCTCTTTCTCTCTCTCTCTCTCTCTCTCTTACTGATCTCAGCTTTTCTGAAGTACCATCTCCTCAGCTCAGTGCAGTGCTCAGAAGCCATCTTGGCAGGCACACGCTTTGAGACGTTGGAGGGCAGTTTTGTTGAGATTGGCTGCGACGGTGACAGTCTCACTGTCAATGGCATTAAGATGGTGCTGAAGAAGGACATTGTCACCAGCAATGGCGTCATCCACCTCATAGACCAGGTGCTCTTACCTGACGCAGGTGAGCATTGTGCTATTTTGCTATTTTGCTAAGTTCTACCCTAAAGCTTGTTCTGTTCACAGCTGCCTACAACATGCATTTGGACATGTGTAAAACTAACCAAGTATCATCAGTAACACTTGAATGTTTTAGCCGAATTCTGAAGTGGACTACCAGCACGTAATATTTTTTAGTTTACTCCAATCCAACACTTAGATAAACAGGGTTTTCCCTAAATAAGGTTTGCTAGCTGATGAACATTTACATTTACATTTACATTTATGGCATTTAGCAGACGCTCTTATCCAGAGCGACTTACAAAAGTGCTATGTAGTTGCTTGGAATCTCCAAGGTAGAATAGATAGTCCTGAACACAAGGTACTCTAAGCTGGAAAAACCACTAGACAAAAGTCAAATGATACCTAACAATTATACCTGAATATACACATCCCCTGAGGAAAAAGACAGTAAACAATTCCTATAACCCAATTATGCACAATACCTGAGGAAAGAGACGATAAAGTACAATAGACAAAGCATAATTATGCAAAGTGCACTTAAAAGAGGTGGGTCTTCAGTCGGCGTCTGAAGACAGCAAGTGACTCCGATGTTCGGATACACAAGGGATGAATGTTTGTTTTAACACCTCTCTCTCCCTCTTTCACATTTTCTCTCTCTCTTTCCTGAAGCTAAGCAGGTTATGGAGCTGGTGGGCGAGTCTCAGAGCACCTTTGGTGACATGGTGTCTGAGATGGGCCTGGCTGCAGCCATGGGCTCGGAGACTCAGTACACACTCCTCGCCCCCCTCAACAACGTCTTCACTGGTACATTTAACACCACACCATCTTGACAGGCCTGCATTTTTAACACCATGCTGTAGTTACAGGCCTGCATGTTTAACATCACGCTCTAGTGACATGCCTGTGTATATAACAAAAATGTGATGTGATTTTTTATGAGGGACATATGACTAAAAAAGGTTACACTGGATTAATCAAATGTCTAAATGAGGTTAAATGTGATTAATTAGATTCTTTTGCTTTCAGTTTTAATGTAATGAGAGATACCTAGTGCTTCCAGGTCAGTGTTCTGAGGTATTCACCTTTGTTTGATGTGTAGACACGGTGATGAGAATGGATCAGCGTCTCCTGAAGTTCATTTTGGAAAACCACATCCTGAAACTCAAGGTCACCCTGAGCGACCTTTACAACGGCCAGTTACTGGAGACCTTGGGAGGCAAAATGCTTAGGGTCTTTGTCTACCGAACGGTTAGTGAGTGTATGTCTGTGTGCTCGTATGTGTGAGTGTGTGTCTGTGCATGTGTTTGCATGCTCATATGGAAGAAAAAGTGGCAGGAACGTTGTTTATCTGCAATTAAAGCTGCAAACGAATTCATTTTAACAGCTTCACTGATTGATCTCTTGGTACTTGGGCTTAACTGAGTAGATGTGAACTCTGGTCTCTGCACGAGTCTATTATGTCCAGCTGCTTTTTGCTTCCTGGGTCATTAGCACTCCCTCACAGCCCACTGAAAGCCCTCCAACATGCCTCCCAGTGCTCACTCACCTGCTATACATCAGCTGTCACCTCGTTAGCCATGCTTGCAGCGCCAAATGTGTGTTGCAATACTGCATACACTCACTGTGTATGTGTGTGTGTGTGTGTGTGTGTGTCAGACTGTGTGTATTGAGAATGCATGCATGGTCAGAGGGAGTAAGGAGGGAAGCAATGGAGCCCTTCACCTGATGAGGTCACTGATCAGTGTGCCCAAAAGTTCCATGTATGAGCTGATGGAGACGGACGGCCGCTTCAGGTGAGTTCACGGCCAGGTATGACCGGTCTGCACTCACCACAGGAACACTCATAACCTCGTTGTTTATTCTGCAAACCTGGGGCCATGCAGTACAAAGGACCGCAGTGCACCACCAGTGACTGGAAAACTATATGAAAGACCTAAAGATTTTAAAGTTGGTTTGGTTTTTTTAATTTTGACTATTTCAGTGCTGTTCTGAATTTTTTTAATCTGAAAACCATGCAGTGTTTCCAAAGTAATTTTGCCTTTTCTTTTAGCCCTATGAAAGAAAGTAAACTCAAAGTAGATGAAAAGTAAGGAAAGCATCTGTTGGGATGTTCCAGAGTGTTCCTGACGCTGATGGAGACTGCAGGGCTCACAGAGCTGCTGAGGCAGGAGGGAGCGTATACGGTCTTTGCCCCAACTGACGATGCCTTTGGAGGACTCACAAAGGAGGACATGGCTCTTCTCACAAGTAAACGTTCTTTCATTCAACATCTCCCTCTTCATTCCTTCTCAAAGTCTCTTCTGATATGTCCCCAAGCCGTAGCAATCTGACATCTAACGAGAATGTTCCATTACAAAGCAGAGATTGCCTGGAATTATTAGTGCTCCTATTGGTGTAGCAACATGTGTTTATGTGTTTTATGAACTTTGCTTTTGTTTTTGATGTTTAGGTGACATCAACACACTGAGAACCATCCTGCTCTACCATTTCACTAATGGCATCTTTATCAATGGCGGACTGGAGAACAGTGTGACCAACATACTGACCACCCTACAAGGAAACAACCTCCAGCTGCTGTCTGTACGGGAATTCACGTAGTAATCCGGCTTCACAGTAAATGTTCATATCATCACACACACACACACACACACACACACACACACACACACACACACACACACACACACACACACACACACACACACACACATACTAATCAAGCTTCACAGAAAATGTTCATATTATCTCTCAAACACACACACAAACACACACACACACACACACACACACACGCACATGCATACATACACAAGCTTTTGTTATTTGTTATTGTTGTTGTATAAGCAGCCACACTCCATAGCATCACCCCATAATGGGTCATTACACTAAGCATAGTTCCCATCTATTATTAGAATATTTTAACTTCCATGGCTGTTTTGTTTACTAGAAATTAGTCAATTGCAGAGGCTCAGTTAGACATTAGACAATTACAGATGTTGATTGCTTCACTTAATTTTATTTGCTGAAGAAGGACTAAGTGCTAAAGTAAAATCCTGTTAGCATAAGAGAGGAAGGCATCCTCCGAGCTTTATCAGCAGGTCTCTGCCACGCTTCCTGGGGTGTCCTCCCAAACGTCCTGAATACACAACCCTGCCTTCTCCTTCTGGCAGCTATGACAACAGAGACAAAAGAACTCACTCCTTATATTATCAGAGTTCTGGAGTGTCATTGTGAAGAGTCATTGGGCTCTTCTTCTTTGGACCTGCTTTTGTTGGGATACGGTCAGAACAAGCTTGGCTCATTATTCTTATCTGCTTTCACTTTCTCAACAACACAATAATTTAATCTCGCCATTAATGGTATTATTTATCTCTAACCTCAATGCCTGTGTGTGTGTGTGTGTGTGTGTGTGTGTGTATGTGTGTGTGTGTGTGTGTGTGTGTGTGTGTGTGTGTGTGTGTGTGTGTGTGTGCGCGTGTGTGCGTGTTTGTGTGTGTGTATGCACCTGGGTGTGCAGCATGGGTATGTGCATGTTCGTTTGGAATGAGTCCACAGATAAGAATCTTGCTTCCTGCAGATTAGCTATCATCATTCAAACTCCCTTCATGGCTCAACTCCCAGAAGCCCCCTCTGCCCTTCACATGTCTGTTCAGAACCAGGAACAATGGCTTATTTAATCCCTCTGGAATTTCCTCTAACTAAGGGATCTGAGCCATGACTCTGCAAACTGATAAGAGGGAAAGTATATTTTCTGTATTGCTTAGAGGGGAAATGGCCTCAGCAAGGAAGGAATACACTGACATGTGAATGAAACTGTAAGAAAGTATTTTTTGAAAGACAATAAAATAATTTATTAAGCCCAGTTTCCCAAACATGCTGTCATATTATAAATATCTTAAAAATTCAACTGTCTCATCTGAGACTTCCTTTTCACAAATTCAACTGACTTATCTGAGTCTGTTCCATTTCACAAGTACAACAGACTAATCTGGGTCTGTTCCATTTCACAAGTACAATGGACTAATCTGGGTCTGTGCCATTTCATAAGTACAACAGACTAATCTGGGTCTATACCATTTCAGCAGTTTATTTTATTACTTTGTGGAGAGTAATAAAATTTTACTTCCTTGGTGTTCTTTCAAAAAATTATATTGTCATTGTATCTGAATTATAATTAAGAACTTCTATGTAAAATGTATTCCTTTTAGCTAAAATAATTTTTAAAGAAGTTTCTCTTTCTCTTTGTTTTTGTCTTAATTCAGGTCAACAACTCTATCCACGTGAACTCTGTGGATGTCCCAGATATCGACCTCATGGCGTCCAATGGGGTGATTCATGTAATAAAGACCCTGCTCTACCCCGGAGGTGAGTTAAGGATGCTTGCGAATAAAGCACTTCTGTAAGGTGCTCTGGAAAAGGGCGTCTACTTAATGCTATAAATGTAAATTAATGTTTTACACCAGTGCTGAGTAAATGAACAGATAGGCACCTTTGCCTCTGCCAAGACTTGCATACATATAAGGTCATCATGTGTGACTCTGCACGCACAGAATTAACCAGCAGAGTTCACAAAAAGGGTCCCACATGAGCCGTCTACCTCCAACAGGTCCCACGTGAGCTGTTTAGCGCTAACAAGTCCCATGACCATAGTGAACTTTGCCAAGCATATGTTGTGTTTTTAGGTGTTTATGTGTGGTGTGTGTTGCAGCAGTGGGACACCTGTGCTTCCTCATCTCCCTACATGGGACGGACTACAACTGCCCTGCTTTGGTGAAATAAATTAGAATGAAATCAAAAAAATGAAGAGCTTTTCTCTTGCTGACAGATCTGCCGGTGGGCCGTCAGGATCTGCTGTTTCTGCTGCAAAAACTTATCAAGCACATTCAGATGAAGGTACGTCCAAGCAAGCCGTGCGCACCCCACAGTAAACACGGTCATGAGGCAATGGCATCGTTACGACCAAGCGTTCTTTTCATACGTCATGGTTTCTCTTTCTTCGCTCTCTCAGTTTGTTTCTGGATACACCTACAAAGAGATCCCGTTCAGCTTCATCAGTGAGTCTCTGCTTCTTCTGACCTGGTCCAGCACGGCAAACCCACTGCATGTACAATGGCACTATCATGGTGTGATGCACCATGTTTATTGATGCCTCGTCACAGAGGGGTTTTCATCTCATTCACGCTTTATAACGTATTTAGATTAAAAAGTGCAATTTGCCCTGGTCAAGCCATCCATTAAGAATGAATGACTCGTACTACGCATGTGATTTTCAATCAATTTCAACACTTTGGTATTAAGCATAATGTTTTTTTCTTTTTCCAGAGAAAATATTCACCACTCATATTGTTGAATCAGGTAACACACTGCATTGTACTCTTGATGTAAGTGGAGAGCATGTTCCTGTACATGTTCACATGTAGTAGTCCTCAGCTGTTGTGTAAAATAATATACCGCCAAACTCACATTTGACCCCAGCATCACCTGCTTGAAACATTCTTCTCAAGGGTTTTTTTTACAGTTCATGATGGTTCTAAGCCTGACAGGCCAGTCGTGCTTTTCTTTTGATATGCCTTTTCTCGAATGCGTGTGTTTGCACTGTTCCCACAGCCTCTATGAGTGTCAGGGAGCTTTGAGCTTTTTCTGTGCTGTAAGGTTGGGCTGATCGATTAGACCGCAGTGAAGGAGCTGAACAGAGACTCCCTTGTCGGTCTGGCCAAGGCCCAGCTGGCGTTGGCTCAACGTGGCGTTGGTTAGCAGCAGTGGCCTAAGGAGGGCGAGAGAGGACCTGCCCTCCTGAATGCAGTGCTAAGTCTTTCTGCTAAGGTCTTGTATTGTGGACGTTTGAGTGAGTTCAGCGGGGTCCAGTACAGTGATTAATATCAAATTGCAGGGTCTGTGCCAAATGTGAGTTGATTTAAAAGTTCTTGAGGTCTTGTCAGAAACTTGGCCATAAATAAAGATCCTTTAATCACAAGAGTAATTTCTGGGTGGGGCTCCAAAACCATTTAGAGGAAACCTGTGGTGCTGAATATTTTCTTCCACATTTCCGTGCACATATAGTTGAAAGTATTGTAATTACAAGCAGTGGCAGGAGGTGGACTTTGGTAGTGCTTTAGCAGGACTTTAGCAGAACTTTAGCAGGACTACAGTAGGACTTCAGCAGCTGCACAGGTGTCTTCGATTTGTTTTGTTAGATTTTTCTCCCCAGTTTACTCTCCAGTCAATAGATTGGAATTAACAGGTAAAATAGTCATGTTTTTGAAAGATAAAGTACAAATATACTTTAAGCTAGTTTGTGACAAAGCAAGTATTGGGAATAATGGGTGCAGAGAGAGAGAGAGTCCATGAAGGTGCATGCTCTCCATGATTGGTCTTATTTTGCACATGTTCCAGTTTCGGAATCACTAATGAACTCATCTTAAAACATTTTTTGCCCCAGGTCCTGAGATCAAGGTGATTGAGACTGAGCCAACCTTTACTAAAGTCACTAAAATCATTGAAACCCAGCCAACAGTGACCAAAGTGGTGGTTCATGGTGAGCCTCAGATCACAGAACTGACCAAAGTGATTGAGACTGAACCGACCTTCACTAAGATGACACATGTAATCGGGGAGTCATCAGTCATGAGGATGACAAAGAAGATTGAGTCCAGCCCTACAGTAAAAGAGGTGATCATTGAGGGAGAACCAACAATCACCAAGGTTAAAAGAATAATTGAAGGGGATCCAACAATTACAAAGGTCAGAAGGATCATTGAGGGTGAGTTTCTCATAAAGATTGCCCATTGTATGCCAAGAATACATATTTGATTAATATACATTCTAAAATTGTAGATGTTTGATCCCTTAAGAAAGTTTAGTTTAAGATGTATTTATTGTTTTTATTGTTTATCTCTCAGCCCCTACTTCCTCTTCAGATGGAGATCTTGACATATCTAAACGTATACGTGATGGTACGTGATTAACAATTTCTGTCTTGTTCAGCCATTCACATTCACAGCCAACAACGTTACTAAAACGTTGTAAATAAACAAATACAGCAAAAATAATAGGGTGATTCATCTTAAGAAAATATTTAAATACAAGAAACATGGAAACAACTTTGATAAACAGAAAATGTTTTCCCTTGAAAATGAAAAAAAAGTATTCCAAATCCTGTGACATGTGCAAGCATGAGACATGTGCAAGCATGACATGTGTGCAAGCATGAGAGCATACAGGCATACAACTAAATCGCGATTTACCACTAAAGTGAGGTTTTATTGCACTTGTCTGCACCAGTGAAAAACAGGACAAATGCAGGATTGAAGCCCCTGAGCCCCTGAATCCTGAACCCTGAATCCAAGCCCTGTCATAATACTTTTGAAATTGACCTGTCAGGTGAAAGAGTGGCTGCAGAAAGTGGCTGGCACTCTGCAGTCAGGACCTGATGTGTTACAATTTGTTCCTCATTGTATGTATTAGATGTGACCAAAATAGGGTTGTGGGATATGAGGTGTGCATTCTCAAGGAGGAAGAAATGAAAAAAACATTTAGTGAGGGGGGTTGTTGGACAAGAGAGTTACTCAACCAGCTAAGAGACCCAGCACAGTAAGGGGTCTAGTATGCTAAGAACTGAGCATACTAAAGGACTGAGCATGCTAAGGCATCAAGAATGCTAAGGTACTGAGCACTAAGGGACTAGGCACACTAAAGGACTAAAGTATGGTAAGGAATCGTGCATGCTGAGGGACTGAGCACACTAAGGGATCAAGTATGCTAAGACTGATTATGCTAAGGGACTGAGCATGTATTTAGAATTCATGCTAAGGGACTGAGCATGTATTTAGAATTCCTTTCCTACATCTCTCCACAACAAACACCCAGACTTCTCTGTTTTGTTGAATACCCTTTCAGGATGAGACTTTTAACGCCTCGATATAATGTTTGGGAAATGAAATCCGCACAATAGAAATAAACTGAGTCAGTTGGCATGTCTGTGCTTTCTTTTTAGACCTCGAACAAATGAATGTGCACTTAACATCACCCACTTCTGCTGCCTAATTTACAGACACTGCCACGGCTGATACGCTGAATAGGTTACATCATCTGGTATGAAAGAGTACCACACTAATAATAGGGTGATATTAATTGCTCTGCACCACATTTCAAGAGGCAGTTAGGTGGCTATTTGGATCTATTTAATATTGGTACATCATTGATTTGCATTGGTGGATTCACATCTCTAAAGAATATCACAATGACTGACAAATATTTTTAGGAGAGAGGAATGTGTCCAACAGAGATGGAGCTGTTTTATTCTTTACATCAGGGGTCACCAACCTTTTTGAAACTGGGAGCTACTTCTTGGATACCAATTATTGCGGTGGGCTACCGGATTGATACAGTTCAATCGAACGAAAGTTGTTGAGCGCGCGAGGGGGGGGTTTTGATTGCTAAGCGGGAAGACCGCTAGCATCCGCGAACAATCTCTAATAGTAACAAAAAAAAAAAAAAACGATGCAGCTCATTGGTGCGTGGCACTATAGTGAGCTATTTTTATAACAGGCCCGCGGGCGACTCATGACGTCACCACGTTGGCGACCCCTGCTTTACATCTTGTGGAAAGTCAGCAATTACACATACATAACTTTTACAGGTCTGGGAGATTTTTCCACCATTTGCTGCAGTTTAGAAATCTAGGCTTTCACATCATTTGCAGAACTTGCAACCAAAACCCTGAGGGCCTTGACATCAGTGGGTTTGTGAAATGACAGCGGTGTTAATGTAGTGGCACTTGTTTTGCTGAAAGTATACTAGTTACAGTGTATGTGTTTGCTTTCATGCATGTCACTCAGGAACAAATCATAGACATTTGCATTTAAGCACAGGATGTGTTGGACGATAATGTCCTATTTATGTTTTATAACAATGCAATTTGTTTAGCCAAGTGTAATTTTTTATTTAGCCATCAATTATATAAGGAGTGTTTATGGATCAGTGTTTGTCTGGTCTAGAGGTCTGCACTCCCGCGGTAATCCCGCGGGTCCCGCGGGACCCGACAGAATATCTTGCGGCGCGGGATAGAATTTAATTTTTATTGGCGGGAGCGGGAGTTGAATTAGTCCAGGCGATGCGGGAGCGGGACCACATATACATGTAGAAAAATCCCGCAAATTAATAGTCTAATAGTTCATTATAATAATAACAACGCAATGATTTCCATGCATAAGGAACAGGACGAAAACAACTAATCATTCAGTAAGTAAGCAATAAACTAATTCAAAATATTGGCTAAGCAACTGATCACGTGAACATGAAGTGTGCGTCATTTTGTCATTTTGATACAGAAATGGCAGAGACTGTAGACCAGGGGTTGGCAACCTTTGAGACATGGAGTGCCAACTTTAACATGTCCAGTCAATGAGTGTGCCACTATGGCGGCGAGTTTAAATTGTTGACCGAGGAGGGGGGGAGGTGTATTCGACACAAAAAGTATTATATCGCGATCGATCGCCAAGTTTAAACGCCTCCGCCGTTCGCGCGAGGTGTGCGTGCGGAGTCGGGCGCTTCGGTCACTCGTGAAAGTATAATCCATTAATATAATAATTTATATTAAAATATATATTTTTGCTGATGCTGGTCCAGCGTGTCGCGTGCCAGTGACTATGCTTCGGTGTGCCAATGGTGGCACGCGTGCCATAGGTTGCCGACCCCTGCTGTAGACGGTCAACCAGTTTCAGCTGTGGAAAATTCTATTAAAACAGGCGAATACACCACAATTAAGCCAGCTACAGGAAAGTCTGATATATGGAAGTCATATTCCATTGTAATTAATGGAGATGGAAATCGGCTTGTTGTGATACATGTCAGAAAGTGTTGGTGTACGTCACCTAACGGGATGTGTTTGGACTGTGATAAGAAATGGGACAGCGCGATCCATCGCTATACTGCTGTTTTAATAAATACATAAGAAAATTTCAAGTACTAAATCTAATTAATTCAATTCATATTAGGATTGCGGGCGGGGGCGACAGAAATGTGTATGTGGTGGGCGGGTGCGGGATTAAAACAAGCGATTTTTTGGCCGGTGCGGGCGGGAGCGGGATTAAAACAAGCAGGTGCGGGCGGGAGCGGGATTAAAACAAGCGATTTTTTGGCTGGAGCGGGTCTAAAACAAGCGGGAGCGGGATTAAAAAAGCAGTCCCGCGCAGACCTCTAGTCTGGTCCATCACCTAAGATCAGTTTACCTTGGGAGACCTTGATAACACAGCTCCTATTATTATTCAAGTACACAAACCCCTGCACCATGATAAGGTGGTAATCCAAGTAGAGGATTCCCTCAGGAGAGACTGGACTTTATTTCATTCTGGAGTTGCCCATGGTGAAAGGTCTCAGGCAGGAGTGGGCTTACTCATAGCTCCCTGGCACGCAATCTGTATGTTGGAGTTTTTCCTGGTAGACTAGAATGGTGCTGCACATTTGGGTTTGGGAATGGGCTCTGACTGTAGTTTGCTCATGCACCAAATGTTCTTCTTGGAGTCCATAGACGGAGTACTGGAAAGTTCCTCTTCTGGGCACTCCATTATTCTACTTGAGTTCTGTGCTCATCCATAATGAGCTCCATGTTCAAGCACAAGGAACAAGGACACCTTAGGCTACAACTTGATGATGGACATTGTTATTGTATCATCAGACTTGCATCCATGTATCCATGTGGACATTAATAAAGAAAGGAGCAGGCAGGCACCTCTGTATCAGGTGGCAGGCGTGGATGCCTGACAGACCTGGCAGACCCAAATGTGTCATGAAGGTTTGCTGGGAACGTTTGGCAGTGGGACCTGTCAGAAAGATCTTCAAGTCTCACATCTGGTAGTGCTTCGACCACATCCTGAGGCTGGAGACATTGAGTCAGAGTGGGCCAGGTTCCATGCCTTCATTGTCGAGATGGCTGATCGGAGCTGTAGTCGCAAGGTTGTCTGCGCTTGTCACGGTGGTGATCCCCAAACCCAACCCATAGTCACCGATCGTGTTCACAACTTTTATGGACAGAAATTCTCAGTGTAGCCAAGTGATGGACAGAGTCCAGTTTGGTGGCCTCAGGATTCCATGTCTGCTGTTTGTGAATGATGTGGTCTTAATGGCATCATCACGCTGGGACCTCCAGCTTTCAGTGGATCGGTGTGTAGCTGGTTTGTAGAGGAGTATCAGGACTTCTAAATCAGAGACCATGGTGCTCAGTCAGAAAAGAGTGGAATGCCCTCTTCTGGTTGGCAATGAGCTCTTGCCTTGAGTGGATTTAGATTATCTTGGGATCTTCATGAGTGAGGGAAGAATGGAACAGGAGGTTGACAGGCATATCGTCAGCAGTGTTGGCGAGGTCTGGGACGTGAAAGAAATAATAAAATCGTGGATGCAGGAATGAGTTTTCCCCGCAGGGTGTCTGAACTCTTAGAGATAGTTTAAGGAGTTTGATCATCTAAGAGAGACTTGGAATAGAGCCACTGCTCCTCCACATTAAGAGGAGCCAATTGAGGTGGCTCAAGCATCTGGTCCAGATGGCCCCTGGACATCTCCCCATGAGCTGGTCCAAGCATGTCCAACCAGAGACGTCCCAGGACATGCTGGAGAGATTATGTCTCTTGGCTGTCCTAGGAAAGCCTCTGTATCCCTCTGGAAGAGCTGGAAGAGGCAGCTGGGGAGAGGAAAGCATTAGACTGCTACAGAACAAACAAAAACAAAACAATGTGACTATCAAATATGGACAAATCAAACCATCCTAATGACAATAATCAGCTACAGCTAATAGCAAACACAAGCCCATCGAGTAGGAAAGTCATGGGGAAATGTAAACATAGAAACAAGACAGTCAGATGTCCAAATTAGCGAAAACACGAGAGAACTAGTCACAACTGAGAATGATTACAATGAGGCAGAGACTGAAACAAGGGGCAGAGGACTAAGGGCGTGAACACAGAAACCAAAACAGAAGCACATGGCGTAATGAAAACATGGAAGTGAGAAACAAAACAAAGACATGAGGTGGCATCGCCATGGGAACGGTGATGACAAGGAGGGTGTGATCATGACAGCAGAGGGGTTGGATGGGTAGGTGGAATGATGGACAGTTATATGCACAAATAACATTTACATAAACTTGTTTATGGGGACTCTTCACCCTGTAAAATGGAATGCTGTGCATCAATCCACTGGTGGTCATAGTGATGTCCCTGGTGTGTGCTCACTGCTGGGCTGAGCTGGGGTTGTTCAGGTAAATAAATTATGACTGTTTTACTGTCTTCTGTTTTTATTAGGTGAAGCAGGATTCACCACCATAGTGATCAAACCAGAGCCTCGGATCATTGAAGGTGAGGATAAATCAATACAATATCATGTAAAAAAAATTATATCAAATAATGTGCTCTTGCTTGTATTCTAAATATTCTAAACCCATGATACAGGGCCAGACTTCTCAAAGATCACATCTTTGAAGGACAACCCAGAACTAATCGATGCAGAATCAGAGAGGATCACAAAGCTTATCAAACGTCAGAGCTTCACATATATCTACCAGCCTCTGGCACATATGTAGATGACTCGGTCTTGCAAGAAAATTCACGTAAAATTCTGGATTTTTCTTTTTCAGAGGGTGGTGCTAAGAGACGATCTGCTGTCAGAAGATCACCGGGTAAGAACAGTGTGTGGGGGAGGGGGGTGGGATTAGAGGAAAACAAACCAACGGTAAAATTATGCAAATTACCATCTGTTAAATTATGCAAAGACCAGATTTAGTTGAACATTTGAGTAATATAGTTATATGCATTTGTTGATTATATCTCCACTTTCATCTCTGCAGCAGGAATGAAGAGACGTGTGAGGCTGGTGAGACATCACAAGCCCAGTCAGTGATGCCAAAAAAGTTGACAGCATCCACTTAGGCCAGACTTCTGCTTTTAGTCCTACTTCTCAGACTAAGAGTGCTGACCTAGGGTACAGCCTACAGATGCTGAGCTGGAGCTCGGCCTAGATCTGTTCTCTTATTCTCAGAGGTCTGGCTAAACATAAGCCCCAGGAAACACCTTCAGGTTCTTACAGTCAACAAAGCAATAACTGGGCTGGGAGCAACCGACGAGCACATGCCATTACCCACGCTTGCCTGTGTGATGGGAAGACATTGTTAGTAATCTGTTGTTAAACACTGCATGACATCTTTACAGCATCAAGGGAACTGAGACTAAAGCGAGATTTATCGCCAGGGGACCGAAATGGTGGTGGTGTGGAGGGAGGAAAAATAGTGTTTATATACTTGTCACTGTCCAAGGAGCTTTCATTGAGGCTCGAGGTCTCACCTGTGCATGTCTGTGGTTTGTCATGCCTGCATTAAGGCCTGTGAATATTGTTGTTTACTTTTAAGGATGAGCAGAGCTTTACCTATTCTTATCTGAATATGCTTTCAACATTGCAACATTCACAGCATGTGCAAATGTATGCTGTAACATTTTACACCCATTCTGTACTTTCTTGTGCTATTTTTTTCTTTGATCAAAGCAATTTCAGTCTTGTACTCTTTTTCATTTTTTTGGAACAATGATATAAATATTCCATTGTGTCATTTTTGTGCACTGTTGATTCTTAGTAACATCATTCTCATTTTGATGGTGAATGAATATAAAATTGAAATAGGAGCATTGTTTCACAATCTTTCATATTTATAGTTCAATTTTGTCAATTCATAGCCATCATGTGCATTAGTACACAGAGCTTTTGTTCATCATGAGTTATTCACAGTTTTGATTTTCGCATTTGTTCTTGTTCCTCTTTGCCAGATTGTTTGTCTTGCACAGAACCTTTTTTTTTATCTGTTAAATGGAATGATGGCAATATTAAAAAAAGGTGTCCCACCAGTGGACTAGTCAAAGCAAGGACTGCTTTTATGACCTGTATGTGGACATGCACAGGCAGAGCATATGGGATCATGGCCTTTACTTTTCTTTGTCAAACATACACATTGAATGGTCCTTTTTGCCGGTGAAGGGGGAGGGGTATTCGGCTGGTGTGGAGAAGTGAGCACATACTGCCTCATGCCTCCGGTGTTCCATTCTGTCGAGTGTTAAAGTGGGAGTCTTCTAGTAATCCTTCAAAAGCCAGTGAACTTCTGACATCCCCCTAATTCAGTACCAATAAAGATTTGATTAAAAGGCCACAAGACAGATCTCAAACACATTTGTCAGACACAACGAGGAGGGAGGGCATCGGGTCTAGCTTTATAGGATCCCTCCGGGCAAATCTAATTGTTGAATTAGCCTCAGATGTTTCTGCCTCAGAGACCTGGAAGCATGTCAAGCTTAACCAAAAACCAAACCAACAGCCAAATCATCACCTCATTCTTCTCGGTATCAGTGGGTTTCCTTTGAGCTTCTTCACAAGCCTGTCTCAACCCTCCAAGCGCAGTTAACCTCGTACTCCATAATATAACAGTTCAAAGTTATTTTATTGAAGAATATTACGAGCAGCGTAACCTCTAATCGGAGAGTCTGACAGTTTTAAGAGCTTTTAAATCTTTTACTTTTCTGGCAGAGTTTTCCTGCTGTCCCAGTGCTGGAGAATCTTCTCTTTTGTTTATTGGCTTGTCTGGCTCTTGCTTCTCCAACTGTTTGTTTCTCCATAGTTAGAACAACATCTGAGAAGCTCATTGTCTTCCTTTTGTTCTGCATGAGAAACCCGTTATTTTTAACAGGGGACATTTAAAGGGGGAGCTTCCCATCGGGACATAGATCAAAGTGAAGAAATTTTACCAGCCACTACACTGCACATGATGAAATAAGGTTATTTAAATATCTTGCTTATCACTAGTCTTTATATTATATGTATATTATAATGTACATTTAGAGTAATTATTGATTGTAATGCAATTGTTAAAATGCTTAATATTAGTAACTATTCAAATGATTTAACATTTTATAAAATTCCACAAAGATAATTACATCTATGATACGTGAATACATCTCTTTTCCCTTCATGCAGTCTTTAAATATAACAGTCTTCTTTAGTGCACACTTTCACTGAACAAAGGCTGAAAAGCACGTAGCTGCAAGACACATCCTGTCATTCTTGTCCGTGTCATGCCATAGTGATTGATCTCTCTCACATTTTTTAGGAGAACATTCACTTTGCCGGGAGAGGAGATGTGGTTAGCTGGAGGCCATGGCTTGTCTTTTAATGTCTGCTTAACAGTAATGGAAAGTAGATGGGCCTGAAGAAATCACGGCTTAGGCTGGTGTGTCTGTGGCAAAAGAAGTGGAACTTCACAGTATTGACTGCCAGTCCATCTGTGCACAGATCTTCACTGGAAAAACAGAAACTGCTCATATTAATCTATGTTTTTCCTCAGAGGTTTTGATGTAAAATCAAGCAAAACAAGCTTTTTTCTACCTTTTCTCTCAAACATGTCTGGAAGTTCAGTAACATTTACCCCTGTCAAAGCTGCCGGTCCTGTGGGCTCCAGTTACATTTGTCATTCGTTTTATCCCTGTCTGACTAACCTGTTCTCAGGGGATAAAGTGAGAGACAGAATGATTTACAAACTGATTCATAACCCCAAAGATTATTACATAGTGCAAAAAGTCAAACGGACTGAAAGTATTTGATGTTTTTTCTTAACCTGAGACATTTGCAATATGCAAATCAGCAGCTGTGAGTAAGAGGTACAAAGAAACTAAGTGAAAAGCAAGGTTATAGAATTCATTGTGGTCAATGTAAACAAAAAGATGTTTTAAAGAAAAGGTTGAACGTAATACCTGCTCAAGCATAAAAAAAACCAGCAATGCTATAACCAGTCGAATCTGTGCAGTAGACCTACACAGCTTATGTTGTAGTCAAAAAAGAGAACGGCATCTGTTTATATACTCCCAGAGTGATGTACTGTGCTGTTTCATAGCAGTTTTTTTTCTAATTCCTTAAAGAAAACAATATAATTCAAAACAAATGATTTAAATGTATTGACCTGCATGCAATAAGTCAATAGGTGTCACCGGCCACAACGAGCTACAACACCGTGCCACAGTGCAATGTGCACACAGTAAGAGAACAGATGTTCTGATCAGCACTGACTTTCATCAATATCCAGTAGCCATTAAGTCTGGATCTCCAAGCAGCAAAAACACATTTTGCTTTGGACCTCAAAAATGGTGCATAGAGGGCGTGGCTAGTGGGTGCGGTTAGTGGGTGGGACTAGTGGGCAGGCCCAGCACTCAGTGGATAGCTGAGTCTTAGAGGAAAGATCAAGGTCAGGTATACGGCAGATGCCAACATGCTCTCCCTTGTGGGGATGGTTATTGTAACAGGGCTTCGAGAACAAATGAGTTCTGCCCTCTCGCTGCTGGAGACTCACTGGAGACTTGCTAGAGACACGCTTGAGACTCCCTATAGACACGCTTGAGACTCCCTATAGACACGCTGGAGACTCCCTGGAAACTCGCTGGAGACTCCCTGGAAACTCGCTGGAGACTCCCTGGAAACTCGCTGGAGACTCGCTGGAGACTCACTGGAGACTCACTGGAGACTCACTGGAGACTCACTGGAGACTCGATGCTGATGAGGGCCACAACAGGAGTACAACACAGACACATGAATAATCTCTCAATCCATGTGCAAGTTTGATATCAACACTGGATTGTAACGACGGTGGTAGGGACGCACACACCGTGTTAGAGAGAGCGAGAGAGAGGTGGAACCAAGTGCCACAATAAATAACAGAACTAAAAGGAGCGCCTGAATAAACACGGACTGCTCAACGCGTAAAAAGAAATAAGGCAAAAACAAGGACGTCAGGGGAAGGAGCTGACTAATAGCAAAAAGGCTACTCAAACAAAAAACCCTTCCCATACGAACAGCAACGGGATAGGAAGGTAAACAGGTTGAGGAAAACTTGAGGGAGGTCAGTAAGGGACGCAGGAGAGGACTTGAAAAAAGACAGAGAAGAGAGATAAGAGAGATAGGTGGCGAGACACCTAAAGAGGCAAACGCTGCAAAACAGAGTAAGAGAGAGGCTGAGAGCGTAACGGCATAACCACAACGAATCAGCAATGATCCGTCTCCACTGGCTTCCTTAAGAAGCCATGGCAACAGGTGAGACAGATCATTGCTGATTGCGCTGCTGGAGTCTAGGACTGGCTCGGGTGCCCCTTGTGGATGTAGATGGCACGGCATCCGAGCCAGCCCTGACAGAGCCCCCCCCCCTCTAGGCCCGAGACCCCGCGGGCCCAGAGCGACAGCCCTGTCACGACGGAAGTCACGAATAAGAGAGCGGTCGACAACCCGAGAGGCGGGGACCCATGACCGTTCCTCGGGCCCGTAACCCGCCCAGTCAACGAGGTACTGGTCCCGACCACGAACACGGCGGTGATCCAACAACCGAGAAACGGTGTACACCGGACCACCGTCAACCATGCGGGGAGGCGGCGGGGCCGGAGCACGGGGCATGTGACACAAAACAGGGCGGAGACGCGAGACGTGGAACACCGGATGGACCCTCATGGAAGGAGGGAGCAGCAGCCGGTAAGAGACGGGATTGATCCGCCTGTCCACCTTGAAGGGACCCAGGAACCGAGGGGCCAGCTTCTTAGTTCCACCACGGACCGGCAGATCCTTGGCGAAAAGCCAGACCCGCTGCCCGGGGCGGAAAGACAAAGCCGGAAGACGGTGCTTGTCAGCGTTGTGACGGTAACCGGCTGAGGCAGACAGAAAGGCCCTACGGGCCTTACTCCACGCCAACCGGCACCGCCGCACCAAGGCACGGGCACCCGGAACCGCCACCTCGTCCTCCTGGTCAGCAAACATAGGAGGGGCATAGCCATAGAGACACTCAAAAGGTGACATCCCGAGGGCAGAGTGCCATAGGGTGTTGTGGGCGTATTCGGCCCAGAGGAGCTGGTCAGCCCAGGAGGAGGGGTTGGAGGACGCCAGGCACCTGAGAGTCTGCTCCAGGTCCTGATTGGTCCTCTCGGTCTGACCGTTGGTTTGGGGATGGAAACCCGAGGACAGACTGGCCTTGGCGTTAAGCAGACCCAGAAAAGCCCCCCACGAATTGCGATCGTGGGCCGCAATTCAGGAGAGGACTTGAAAAAAGACAGAGATGAGAGATAAGAGAGATAGGTGGCGAGACACCTAAAGAGGCAAACGCTGCAAAACAGAGTAAGAGAGAGGCTGAGAGCGTAACGGCATAACCACAACGAATCAGCAATGATCCGTCTCCACTGGCTTCCTTAAGAAGCCATGGCAACAGGTGAGACAGATCATTGCTGATTGCGCTGCTGGAGTCTAGGACTGGCTCGGGTGCCCCTTGTGGATGTAGATGGCACGGCATCCGAGCCAGCCCTGACAGAGCCCCCCCCCTCTAGGCCCGAGACCCCGCGGGCCCAGAGCGACAGCCCTGTCACGACGGATTTAGATTAAGTTTATAACTAGACATGGTCACTCCTGAGCCATTTAAGCTTATTTTCTGGATAAATAAGACATAGAGCGGAGTGTAACGTAGGGAAAAAATAAATAAATGCTCAAATTACACCCAGAAGGGAGAAAATGGCTGTCTTGATTGGGGCAGCAATAGAAGAGAGAGCATCTCTGCCTCTTTAGTCCTCTGGACATCTACTGCAAGTCACATGAAATGTACTGAAGGGCATTGAAATACAAACAGATGAAAACAGTCCAAAAAACCATCGAGGCTGACGAATCTCTTTCCAGCCAAACTTTGCAGATAAAGCTGTAAATATTTGCAGGGGATAATAAGCTGGTGCCAGCATTAGCAGAATTTATAGAGCACATGTTGTTCATTCAACCACAATGACTCTGGGACTTTGGTTCATAATGGCGCTCTCTGAAATGTGGGTCTTCAACATTCAGTACCAGATCTTGCTGAGATTTGTGTCCTTGTCTAACCTGGCTCAGCTTGGAGGCACCGAGACTATCATGGTGTAACGCTGCTCGCGCAGCGGAGCAAGAGGACGGACACAATCGCTGAGAAGAGCGAGATTTATTCAAGGGCATACCATATTCGTCGTCGCTTAGCCAGTCCGGGTCCATAACGGGAGGGCAGTCCGTAAAACATGCATACACGGGCATCACAAAGACAGGGGACACGAGCACATACAAAGAATCAAAAAGCAGGAACACACTACGGCCAAGTACGATGAACAAATAGTCAAAATACCAGACAAAGGACAAGGGAGACTCAGGGGCTTATACACATGGGACTGAAAACAAGGGACAGGTGTGAATGATAATACAGGGGCGTGGTAACAAACGAGGAATCACGAAGACAAACGAGCTGGGCGGAATGAACAGACACGGAACACAGACATGAGGGAACTCGGAGTGACAGCTACGGGAGGGGGGCACCAGCGGGAACAGGCGGGGTCCGCTGGCGGGCAGCGGGGACGGGAGCCGGCGTGGACGACCCCTCCTGGGTCGCGGGAACAGGTGCAGGCGTGGACGACCCCTCCTGGGTCGCAGGACTGGGCGCCGGCGTGGACGACCTCTCCTGGGTCGCGGGGACAGGCACAGGCTTGGACGAGACGTTCTCGGGGGCGGAACCACCGGGCTGACGTCCTCGGGGGGCGGAACCACCGGGCTGACGTCCTCGGGGGGCGGAACCACTGGGCTGACGTCCTCGGGGGGCGGAACCACCGGGCTGACGTCCTCGGGGGGCGGAACCACTGGGCTGACGTCCTCGGGGGGCGGAACCGCCATGCTGACGTCCTCGGGGGGCGTGTCCGCCATGCTGACGTCCTTGGGGGGCGTGTCCGCCATGCTGACGTCCTTGGGGGGCGTGTCCGCCATGCTGACGTCCTCGGGGGGCGTGTCCGCCGCGCTGACGTCATCCCGGGTCCGAGCCAGCCACTCCTGGGGTGCGTGGCTACTGCGTCCCCCCAAAAATTTCTTGGGGGGCCTTCGGGGAGCGGCTTCTGGGATCAGCAGAGGGAGGTCCTCTTCCACAGGGTCCGGGTCGAGCCTGGCAGAACACACAGACACATAAGCTCCTCGGTTGCTCTCCCCGCGACGGCTCCGCCTCCCTCGAGGCGTCGGGAGCTCGCAGTTGTCATGGAGAGCCAACCGAGGGTTCAGTAAACGCTCGTTGGTGTGTTCTAACCGTCTGCCCGCGACTTGTACTACAGGTTGTTCCTCCTCGTAGTGTTCAAGCCGGGCAGACACATAGCGCTCAATAGGAGTCTCGTCGCAAAAGCCAGCCGAAGCCGAAAGTGGCTGCGCTTTCTTAGGTCTGCGACGAGACCTCCTTGTCCCCACAGCGCCAGGGGTATTCCTGTCTCCGGGTTGTTCGAGCTGTAACACAGGAGAGTCGAACCGAATTAAACCAGCCAACATCTCGTTACAGTAAACGAACTCACCGGAGTCTCGCTCTCTCGCTGTGTCCTTGGTAGGTCTGGTATTATGTAACACTGCTCGCACAGCAGAGCAAGAGGACGGACACAATCGCTGAGAAGAGCAAGATTTATTCAAGGGCATACCATATTCGTCGTCGCTTAGCCAGTCCGGGTCCATAACTGGAGGGCAGTCCGTAAAACATGCATACACGGGCATCACAAAGACAGGGGACACGAGCACATACAAAGAATCAAAAAGCAGGAACACACTACGGCCAAGTACGATGAACAAATAGTCAAAATACCAGACAAAGGACAAGGGAGACTCAGGGGCTTATATACATGGGACTGAAAACAAGGGACAGGTGTGAATGATAATACAGGGGCGTGGTAACAAATGAGGAATCACGAAGACAAACGAGCTGGGCGGAATGAACAGACACGGAACACAGACATGAGGGAACTCGGAGTGACAGCTACGGGAGGGGGGCACGGTCATACGTGACACATGGTTACTAAGAAACAAAGATGAGTTGAAAAAAATTATTGTTTTAAATTGCTGACTGGATTTGACTGATTATTACCAGCTTTATGCAACAATAACCCTCTTGGGCAAGGGGAACATTTTGCCACACAATTTTTTATACATTTTTTCACAACTTTATAATGATAATTTCCAATAAAAATAGGACACGTGGACAAAAATGTTGGTACCCCTCTGTTAATGAAAATGAACAAATGAAAATCTGACATTGATTTTGAACCATACTTCAACAGAATTATTTTAAAAAGTAAACTCATTAAACAGGCCTGTACAAAAATGACGATACCCCTGAAAATAATGAGACCAAAGGGACATGTTAAATCAAGGTGTGTCTACTAATTAGCATCACAGGTGTCTACAATCTTGTAATCAATCAATCAGTGAGCCTATATATAGTGCTACAGGTAGTCACTGTGCTGTATGGTGGCATGGTGTGTATCACACTCAACATGGACCAGAGGAAGTGAAGAAAAGAGTTGTCTCAGGAGATTAGAAAGAAAATTATAGACAAGCATGTTTAAAGTAAATGTTATGAGACCATCTCCAAGCAGCTTGATGTTCCTGTGATTACAGTTACTCATATTGTTCAGAAATCTAAGATCCATGGGACTGTAGCCAACCTCCCTGGATGTGGCCACAGGAGGAAAACAAATAATACGAATGGTAACAAAAGAGCCCAGAAAAACTTCGGAAGAGATTAAAGGTGAAGTTCAAACTGAAGGAACATCAGTGTCGGATCACACCATTCATTATTGTTTGAAGCAAAGTGGACTTAATGGCAAATGACCAATGAGGACACCATTGTTGAAAACAAATCATTAAAAAGCCACACTGGAATTTGCCAAACTACATGTTGAAAAGCCCCAAAGATTCTGGGTGAATCTCCTATAGACAGATGAGACAAAAATGGAACATGTTGCTAAGGCACATCAGCTCTATGTTTACAGATGGAAAAATGAAACACATCAAGAAAAGAACACTGTCCCCACTGTGAGACACGGAGGAGGTTCTGTTATGTTCTGGAGCTGCTTTGCTGCTTCCGTCACAGGGTGTCTTGAATCTGTGCAGGGTATAATGAAATCAAGACTATCAATGGATTCTAGAGAGAAATGTGTCAAATGTGCCAGTGTCAGAAAGCATGGTCTCAGTTGCAGGTCATGGGTATTGCAGCAGAATAATGACCCAAAGCAAACAGCTAAAAACACCCAAGAAGGGAAAACATTGGACTATTCTGAAGTGGCCTTCATTGAGCACTGACCTAAATCCTATTGAGCATCTTTGGAAGGAGCTGAAACATGCTGTCTGGAAAAGGCATCCTTCAAACCTGAGACAACCGGAGCAGATTGCTCATGAGGAGTGGCCCGAAATACCTGCTGAGAGGTGCTGAAGACTCACTGACAGTTACAGGAATCGTTTGCAGTGATTGCCTCAAAAGGTTGTGCAACAAAATATTGAGTTAAGGGTACCATCATTTCTGTCCAGGCCTGTTTCATGAGTTTATTTTTTTTAATTCTGTTGAAGCATGGTTGAAAAGCATTGTCTGACTTTGATTGGTTAATTTTCCTAGCATTTGTATTTATTATTATTTTTGTCAGATTCAAGTTATTTCTGTAACCATTGTGGGTTTTTCTTTCATTAACCGAGGGGTACCAACAATTTTGTCCCAGTGTGTATAATGGACTACTGCACAACACCCATACACCACACACACAATAGATGCCATGGTATTTATTAGTATTTATCCACCCTCTTCCATCCAACAACTTCCTGCTCATTTGCACACTATGCTCACATCTGCACTTTATGCTGCACAAATACTTTCTTTTTTATATCTATTTTTTACATTTTCTCATTCTTCTTCATTTAATCTTATTCTCAAAATTGTATACTTTGTATATTCTGTTTGTAGCTGGCAAGATGCAAGCATTTCACCACATGTGGATTGTGTATGACTGTGCCAACTTATCTTGATTTGATTTGATTAAAGGACTATATCCAGCAATTCAGCAGCATAAATGTAAAACTAATGGTGTCCCTAAAGTAAATAAATAGATGAATAACTGAGGCCCAGTCGAACACATGAATTCTGAGAACAGTCTCTTGTGGAGTGCAATTTCCATGAAAACCAGCTCAAGAGCTCAATGACTTAATAAAAAGGGTTTCAGTCTCATTAATAGTTTAGTACTGAAAAACCTTTCTGCTTAAACAGAGTCCATTGAGACAAACATTTAATACATGGCAGAAGAAAGAAAGAAGTAAAACTGGAAAAAAACTAATGATTTTAAGGATGACAGGTTTTTAGTGCTGCTGGCAAGGCAGAAGGATATCCTACAAAAATTAATTAGATTTTCTCTGATAAAAAATTACATCATTAATTAGAAATAAATGAACATTTCTCCTGGGATTTCTCAGCATGCATCTTGTGAATATATTTTCCTTGACCTATTCAGCTCTCTGCATTTTTTAAGAGGACTTGTGGACATGAGTCAGAATTTGTCCTGCTTCTTGGACACACAGATGAACCACTTTTTTCCAGCTTTCACTCTCTGTATTAGCAACAACTCACTGTAATGAGCAGCTCAGGGCCCCTGATATATATATATTTGAGCTTGAGTGTGAGCACAGATTCACTTCAGTGTGTAACAAAAATGTGTATGTTTTGCTGAGACTCCAGATATCTAGTTTTCATTGTGGACTTCTTTATTTTAATTTACCTGGAGAGCAGAAGACGTCCTGGCAGTAGACTTTGACTGGATGATGATCAGAGGCAGGGACCAAAGAACCAGTGGTGGCAGAAATCCCAGAATGCTGTTTAACACAGAGCTTCCAGTGACACTCATCAAGCTTCTGTTTCCTACGTCTCCTTTCCTGATTGTGAATGTCCCGAATGCCTTTCTCCCTTCACAGGCCTCTGTAATGTTGCAGTGGTCTTTCTAGCTGACTTCTCTTATGTGTATTTTCAACATCAGAAAGGAGCATCTTGTGCTACACACCTTGTACCTTGTACACTTTGAAAGAGAGAGAGAGAGAGAGAGAGAGAGAGAGAGAGTTAATTACTAAAACAGTGTTTTCATTTTTTATCCTAGTTTTCTTAGTTTTATCTGTTTGCTCTTTTGAGTGTTTTTGTATTGAGGGGAGTGACTGTTGGTGCAAGCTTTTCTGTTGCTGCTATGACTTAATTTCCTTTCGCAACACTTGGAGAAAAGAATCACTCGTCTGGTTTGTCACTACTCATTTTCTTTCATTTGCAGTCTTGAAGGCGTGTAATCAGTTTCCCTACAGCACCGAACATCTCTACATTCCATACTGCAGTGGGAGAGTAAAACGTAATCCTTGGTTTTATGATTACCACTAGACAAAAGCTATGTGAAAGTCAGCCAGGGCAAAATGTCCAGCTGTTAGGATCGTTCTTCAGCTGTTATTTGTAAGGAAGGAAACCTTACAATGTGAAATAAGAATATATTTGTATAACACTGTATTTTACCTCTTGCTTAAGAATCTAGTCTCTCTCTTTCTCTGTGTATCCCTCTCTCTGTCTCTCTCTGTCTCTCTCTCTCTCTCTCTGTGGTGGTGGAGGGGGTAAATACACAATACATAATCTATGCACTTACATGAGTGAATCTGTGTGCTTTGCTTCCCTGTCTTCCTGTGTGTGTGAGAGTTTGTGTTTTGATGGTTGCCTGCCTACCTGTATATATTCAAGTCCAGGCTAGTGCCCGAGATAACGAGAGGCTATGAAAGGCACAGACGTGATGACAGCCATTACATGTGAAGACCACGTCATCCCAGTGATGCCCAGGCAGCTGTGTGCCATTTCAACTGCGGCTGGCCTGGGAGATCCAGCGTGATCCGATGTGTCAAAACAAGTAGCCGAAGTGTGAAGGCGCTAAAGAGTGGATGGGTAGGAAGCAGTCAAGGAAGCAGAAAGGCACATGAAAGGGTTTTCACACTTCGTAATCTATGAATTTCCTCACACATGCAGAAAGATCTTGTGTGAATTCTTTACAAATTTGCTGACCAGACACAACTGTGTTAGAGTAACAATCACATACAGCGAAAACATTATCGTTTCATACATTGAAAATCATGCAAACATCTCATTACTGTAATGTACACTGCATTTAATCACACTGCGTGTGTCTTTCTCAAAATAAGACACATGTTCTAGTAAAACCCCTAATTAATGTTCATGATCTTGTATAAAACTCATAAAACATGTTTTATAAGATTTCCAGAAATCCTAGAATGTAGCAAATTAACTGGAGTCAGTACTATAATAAAACTAGTTATTACAGGCTGTGTTTGTGAAGTTTTTCTACACATCGCATGTTGAAGCACTCTGAAACACTGAAACTTATGGCATCCAGAAAACGTCACAATACTGCAGATGACCAAGTTTCAGTTTAGCCGGGGTGAAACTCTTCCAGGCATACGAAAGAAAATAATTGTGTGCTTGCATTTCTGCCTTTGAATTAAATCTGAAATTTAAAAAACACATCCAAAAAACCCAACTAAATGCTGTGACAATCACAACTGCTCACTGAGAACAATACACAGGCTGCATAGGCTATGTAGAGTGGTTTTGAAGAATGGAGGCAAAACAAACAGTGTGGGAGTGGGATTGTGTTAAACTATGCAGCCATGGTTAGCAAACAATTTCATTGCCATATGCTTCTATGTCCTGGATCCATGTGTCAGTAATGTAGCAGTAGACCAAAAGACTTCAGTTACTGCCCTGCTGGAGTAGATTGGAGTCAGGCAGAATATTAAGGTATTTTGGATCAGGTTTCACCTGCAGGAAATGTCTATGCTTCCTGTATTTGTAAGATACTTAAGATTGACTGCATCTACTGTGTTATTGGGGTGGAGTTAAGAAGTATGTTCTCCCTTGGCTGAAGGGTGGAGCGAAGGGTGGAGCAGAGGGAGGAGCTTGTGATCTAATGGACCAGCTCAGCTTTCAGTTCATCTCATCAATCAGTCATCACAACTCTTATTAAACAGGAATGTCAACCACAGAAGAGCATGGAGCCCAGGCTCATGAAGTGGCTGCAGGTTAGTGCTACTGGGACCTCCTCCATTTTTTTAAGTCGTAAACTGCGTGTTCTCCTAACCAATGTTTTTTGTGATGAAACCATGAAAAAGTCAGACAGACTTTTATTAAACACTTTTCATTCTAAATTTATTTAGTGTTTTTATTTGAACTTTATACATGCTCACCAGAAATAGACAAATTAGATGGACAATATTTTGTGGCAATATCACACACTGCTTGCTGAGAAGGCCATAGCCATGGCAACCTACAACAACAACATGAACAAAAATGGTCACACACGAGAATAGCCAGTGGTGGACAAAGTACACAAACCACATACTGTATTTGGTGCCCAAGGTGAAACATTATGCCAGTACAAGTAGAAGTCCTCCCTTTAATCCTCTACTTGAGTAAAAGTACAGATACCCAAAGTAAAGCATTACTCCTGTTATGCCCCAGCGATAAGTTGTTTGATTTTGTAACTAAGTTGTTTCGTTACTATGACGATAAAGCAGAGACGTATTCTGGGTAGTAAGAAGTAGCGTTTGTTATGCACCTGTCATGGTCAGTTGTGTGTTCATCCTGCCTGCAGCCATAGCTCAAACTTTCTCTCCCTCCTTGCTAAGGCATTGTCTGTGAGTACAACCTATATATTGCTTGTATGCAGACTAGTTATACCCTGTGTTCGCTAGCATCTTTATGCATAACTAGTTACGTAGTCATGCTATGCTGCTCATCCATATGCTATGTTGACGTGTATGCTGATTGAAACGTCTCGTTGTAATTGTTACAGTTTCACAAGATTCTCACTAAACTTCATGGAAAGAATTATCCGTGTCCTGGAGTTTTTTTGAGAGTGTTTAAACTGATTGGAATCCAGCCCATGACAGTGAAAAGACAGCAATACAGCTACGAGGGACGCGAGGATAGCCATAGCGTGGAGCTAATTAGTATCAGAAATACGCGACTAACCTTCAGCTTCCAGACAGCTTCACGTTAGCCCGCTCCTCTCGATAACGATTAGCGCAACCATCGGGATGTCACAACGCAGCGACAGTAGTAAACAAGCTAGAGATGATCGGTCTGAGTCAGCACGCTCAACGAGCAGCCGCTCATCCACTAAGTCGTCTAGAACAACGGTGAGCATGGCTGTGGCAATGGCACAGGCTAAAGCCGAGGCGGCGCAAGCTAGAGCAGCACATGCAGAAAGGGAAATCCAGCTTAAGGTAGAGCAAGCACGCATACAAGCTAACCTAGAAGCATTGAACGAGGAGAAAGAGAAAGATGCTGCTATAGCAGAAGCGAACACTTTGGCAGCCGGTTTGCAAGATATGGGGTTTGAAGTACGAAGCGAGATTAAAAGTGTGCCCTATCAAGCTGTTAAAGACCAACGCACCGCCGCATTCGTAGCCGACCAAGCCAGCTCGCGTAGGGAGGATGCATTCGCCGCAGCAGAATACGATGCCGTTTCACCCTCTTCTCATTCTGCTTGCTCGGGTATGGCCAACGCTATGCCTTCGGCGACGCGGGTGTTCATGGGGAACCAAGCCGCCGCCTCTGAAGCTGTTACTGCACACCAGGTGCGTCAAGGTTCGCATGCAAGCGGAGCACCTCCCCAACCGTTTCTCTACTCCGCTCCAGCACCGCAGCTTTGTGGAGCTTCTCCACAACGCCGTTTCAAAAAAGAGCCTTCGATTCCGTTTGATCCACTATTCCAGAGGACGCAATACGGAGCTAGCCACGACCGTTCTACGACTACAGCAGACTTCATTAGGTATCTAGCCCGCAACCAGCTGGTGACTTCAGGTCTCACCAAATACGATGACCAGCCCGTGAACTACTGGGCCTGGAAGGGGTCATTCCAAAACGCTATCAGTGAGTTAGAGCTGCACGCTGCAGAAGAGCTCGACCTTCTGATAAAGTACCTAGGAAAGGAATCAGCAGAACAGGTAAGGAGGATTAGGACGGTTAACATCGGGAGTCCGCCAATTGGCCTGCGTATGGCATGGGAGCGCCTTGACGAGATGTACGGTTTGCCTGAAGCTGTTGAACAGGCTCTCTTCAGCAAATTAGAAAGCTTTCCGAAGGTCACGGCGAAAGATCCCCAGAAGCTTAGGGATTTGGCCGACCTTTTAGCGGAGCTACAAGCCGCCAAGCAGGATGGATATTTAGCAGGTTTGCTTTATTTGGACACTTCAAGGGGAATTAGGCCTATTATAGAGAAACTCCCATACAACCTCCAGGAAAAATGGCTGTACTACGGGACGAAATACAAGCGTGAAAACATGGTCAGTTTCCCACCGTTTTCTGCGCTAGTGGATTTCATCTCCATGGAAGCAAAGGCTCGCACAGATCCAAGTTTTAGCTTCTTCGTGCAGGCTTCGACTGAGAAGAAGGGCAACTGGGAGAGGCCTACAAAGACGTCTGTGTACACACAGAAAACGCAAGTTTCAGCGACAGCCAAGTCTGAGCTCAGAGAGCGAATTGATCCAAACAAACTCTGTCCTCTGCATAGGAAGCCGCACCCTCTGAAGAAATGCAGGGGCTTCCGAGAGAAAAGCATTGAGGAACGCAAACAGCTCTTGAGAGATCACTACATCTGCTTTCGCTGTTGCTCATCCACAGAACATCTCGCCAAGAATTGTGAGGCGGAGGTAGAATGCACAGAGTGTGGGAGCACCACTCATGCTTCAGCACTGCACCCTAAGCCCTTCACTCAGAAGCCTAAGTCTTCTACCCCCTATACAGCGGACGGCGGGGAGCAAGATGAAGCAGAGAGTCAAGAAGTCAAGTCTTCGTGCACGCAGGTATGTGGAGAAGGCTTGAGTGCTAGAACATGTGCCAAGATTTGTTTGGTTAGCGTGTTCCCGAATGGATGCAAAGAGAAGGCCAAGAGAATGTACGCTATACTGGATGAGCAGAGTAACCGATCACTCGTACGGTCAGAGTTCTTTGACACCTTCCAGATATCTGCATGCTCTTTCTCGTACACGCTCACGACGTGTGCAGGCCTGACTGAGATGGAAGGGAGAAGAGCTCGAGGCTTCACTGTAGAATCAGTGAGTGAGGGAGTGAGTATTCCACTGCCTACGCTCCTCGAGTGCAACCAAATTCCCAATGTCCGTACAGAAATTCCTACGCCAGACGCCGCCTATCATCATCCTCATCTTAAACGTATCGCCAAGAAGATACCACCTTTGGACCCAGAGGCCAAGATACTCTTGTTGCTGGGCAGAGACATCTTGCGGGTGCATAAGGTCCGCGAGCAGATAAGTGGCCCAGGGGATGCACCATTCGCCCAGAGGCTTGACCTAGGTTGGGTTGTTGTCGGTGACGTGTGCCTTAGAGGTGCGCACAGATCGATGGAGGTAAGGAGTTGGAAGACAGCTATCCTGGAGAATGGACGTACAAGTTACCTTCAGCCATGCGGTAACAAGGTCAGTGTGAAAGAGAAGTTTCATCTGGGACATTCTCAGCAGCGTGACTCAATGGCTACCTTTGCGCGTAGCTTAAGCTCATCAGTTGGAGACCGCCTGGGGCAGACCGTCTTTGCTCAAACATCTGACGATCATAGACTTGCTCCGTCCAGAGAGGATTTAGAGTTCCTTGAGCTGATGGAGACCGAATGCTATCAGGACAGCTCAAATAGTTGGGTTGCGCCTCTACCTTTCCGGACTCCGAGACGGCAGCTGCCTAACAATAGACAGCAGGCTCTTGACCGCCTCATCTCACTTCAGCGCTCACTGGAGAAGCAGCCGCAAATGAAAGTGGATTTCTTGAAGTTTATGGAAAAGATGCTCAAGAAAGCACACGCAGAAGTTGCTCCACCACTGAGGCCGGGACAAGAGTGCTGGTACCTGCCTTTGTTTGGCGTGTACCATCCGCGGAAGCCGGATAAGATCCGTGTGGTCTTCGACAGCAGCGCGTCAAGTGAAGGAGTGTCGCTCAACAATGTCCTGCTCACAGGGCCCGACCTCAACAATAGCCTGCTGGGCGTTCTCATGAGGTTCAGGAAGGAACAGGTAGCGGTCACTGCTGACATTGAACACATGTTCCATTGCTTCATTGTCCGGGAAGACCACCGAGACTTTCTTCGTTTCCTGTGGTTTAAGGATAACAACCCTAACGCTGACATCGTGGACTACAGGATGCGAGTTCACCTCTTTGGCAATAGCCCCTCGCCTGCCGTTGCAGTGTACGGGTTGAGGAGGGCAGCTAGGGAAGCGGAAGCCGATTATGGAAGTGACGCAAGAAGGTTTGTCGAACGTGAATTCTATGTGGACGACGCCTTAAAATCTTTTGCCAGAGAAGAAGAAGCGATCAGTGTTCTTCGACGGGCTCAGAAGATGCTCGCAGCATCCAACCTCAGGCTGCACAAGATCGCATCGAACAGACCAGCAGTCATCAAAGCATTTCCGCATGAAGATTGCTCTAAGGAAGTAGACAGTCTCAGTCTCTTTGCAGATGACACACCCATCCAACGCAGTCTCGGATTGCTTTGGAACATGCTCGCAGACACCTTTATGTTCCGAATTGAGGACGATCAGAAGCCGTTCACTCGCAGGGGAGTGCTTTCGACTGTGAATAGTCTTTATGACCCTCTGGGGTTCCTTGCACCTATCACAGTCAACGGGAGGTTGATGCTTAGAGAACTCACCATGCAAGGAGGAGACTGGGATGCACCGCTCCCCAGAGACAAAGAGGTAGAGTGGACTGAATGGAAACAGTCGCTTCGGGACTTAGAAGGTCTGCAGTAGCAGCTGTGGCCTACATCAGGATAACGAGTCACCAAGGACAGAGTGGAATCGGATTCGTCTTGGGGAAGGCGAAGTTAGCTCCTCCAGCTGGAGCGACCATTCCAAGACTCGAGCTCTGTGCCGCTGTGCTTGCGGTCGAGATTGTTGAGATGATAGTCGCGGAGATGGATATCACGTTCGACAGCATCATCTACTACACAGATAGCAAAGTCGTGCTAGGCTACATTTACAACCAATCTAGGAGATTCTATGTCTACGTGCACAACAGAGTCCAGCGTATCCGCCAATCTCCTTGTTTTGGTCAGTGGAGGTACGTCCCAACGCACCTCAACCCAGCTGACATCGGGTCAAGAACGACAACGCCGGCCTTACTGAGCAGCACAGCTTGGCTCAAGGGACCAATCTTTCTTCATAGCGCAGCTTCATGCTTGTCTGATTCTCAGGAGACATACGAGATGGTTGAGCCTGACCTTGACTCAGAAGTGCGACCCCAAGTGCTCACAAGCTTCACACACGTCGTTAGAAATGTGATACGCCCACAGCGGTTTGAACGCTTTTCCGACTTCGGAGCTCTTCTTATGGCCATAGCACGTCTCGTTCATGTGGCACGTTCCTTTGCTCGTTCAGCCCAGGATGGATGCCGAGGGTGGCACATTTGTCGTCCTTCAGAAGAAGAGCTGCTGAGAGCCAAGGCGTGTATCGTGAAGAGTGTCCAAAGTGAGTACTATGCGGAAGAACTGACCTGCATTGGTTCAGGAACCAATATCCAACCTTCCAGCAGTCTGTGGAAGCTGCACCCCACATTGGATCAAGACCAACTTCTCAGGGTAGGAGGCCGGATCGAGCAAGCGAGACTGGGCATGAGCGAGTGTCATCCTATTATCATACCTGGCCAGCATCATCTTGCAACCCTGCTTGTGTTGCATTATCATGAAGCGGTGAAACACCAAGGGAGGCATATGACCGAAGGTGCCATCCGAGCGGCAGGGTTCTGGCTGGTAGGCGCTAAACGCCGCATCAGCAGTATGCTCTACAAATGCGTCACTTGTAGGAAGTTGAGAGAAAAGACCGAATGCCAGCAGATGGCAACTCTGCCAGCGGAACGCCTACAAGTTGCACCCCCTTTCACCTACGTAGGTGTGAACGTCTTTGGACCGTGGGACATCGTTGCACGCCGCACGAGAGGAGGAACCGCCAACTCCAAACGCTGGGCCGTGATGTTCTCGTGCATGTGCTCAAGAGCAGTTCACATTGAACTGATCGAAGCAATGAGTTCCAGCAGCTTCATCAATGCTTTGAGGAGGTTCTTTGCAATCAGGGGGCCTGCAAGGCAGATACGCTCAGACTGCGGAACCAACTTTGTTGGCGCTTCTCGAGAGTTGAGCATGGACAGACAGAGTCCAGACTTCCACAGCATGGAGAAATTCTTGGAGACTCAAAATTGCACCTGGGTTTTCAACCCACCCCACGCGTCCCATATGGGTGGGGCTTGGGAACGAATGATTGGCATCGCCCGTCGCATACTGGACTGCATGCTGCTCGAACAGAAGAGGTTTCCCTTGACGCACGAGGTCTTGGCTACCCTCATGGCAGAGGTAGCAGCGATCATGAATGCGAGACCTCTCGTCCCAGTGTCATCAGATCCGGAGTCGCCACTCATTCTCACCCCAGCGATGCTTCTAACCCTCAAGACAGGCACTTCACCCCCTCCACCACTGGCCAGCATGGAGGACGCAGCTCTCTTTCGGGAGGAGTGGAAGCGAGTTCAAGGTTTAGCAGACTCCTTTTGGTATAGGTGGAGGCGGGAATACCTTAAGACGCTGCAGCTCAGACATAAGTGGCAAAAGAAACGGCCGAGTCTCCAAGAAGGGGATGTAGTGCTTTTGAAGGATGCTGAAGCGAAGAGAAACCAGTGGCCTATGGGTATTGTCAGGAGAACCTTTCCAGGAGAGGACAAGCTGGTTCGGAAAATCGACGTGGAAGTGATCAAGGATGGAACTAAGAGAACTTTCTTACGCCCTATTACAGAAGTAGTTCTGCTTCTTTCCCCACAGACTGAATCTTCTCATTAGTGTGGGCCTTAGAGTGCCCAGGCGGGGAGTGTTATGCCCCAGCGATAAGTTGTTTGATTTTGTAACTAAGTTGTTTCGTTACTATGACGATAAAGCAGAGACGTATTCTGGGTAGTAAGAAGTAGCGTTTGTTATGCACCTGTCATGGTCAGTTGTGTGTTCATCCTGCCTGCAGCCATAGCTCAAACTTTCTCTCCCTCCTTGCTAAGGCATTGTCTGTGAGTACAACCTATATATTGCTTGTATGCAGACTAGTTATACCCTGTGTTCGCTAGCATCTTTATGCATAACTAGTTACGTAGTCATGCTATGCTGCTCATCCATATGCTATGTTGACGTGTATGCTGATTGAAACGTCTCGTTGTAATTGTTACAGTTTCACAAGATTCTCACTAAACTTCATGGAAAGAATTATCCGTGTCCTGGAGTTTTTTTGAGAGTTTTTAAACTGATTGGAATCCAGCCCATGACAACTCCAGTAAATCAAATTAAATTAAATTAAATAAACCTTTATGAACGTCACTTCATATGCTGTTGTACGTTATGCTGTTGCAGTGATGTTGAACTGAACCCTGATTGGTGTGCTGGCAGTGTTGTTGAACTGAACCCTGATTGGTGTGCTGGCAGTGATGTTGAACTGAACCCTGATTGGTGTGCTGGCAGTGATGTTGAACTGAACCCTGATTGGTGTGCTGGCAGTGATGTTGAACTGAACCCTGATTGGTGTGCATGTTTCGCGCTTCTTTTGTTTTGCTCTACTTGAGTAAAAGTACAGATACCCAAGGTAAAGCATTACTCCAGTAAATCAAATTAAATTAAATTAAATAAACCTTTATGAACGTCACTTCATATGCTGTTGTACGTTATGCTGTTGCAGTGATGTTGAACTGAACCCTGATTGGTGTGCTGGCAGTGATGTTGAACTGAACCCTGATTGGTGTGCATGCTTCGCGCTTCTTTTGTTTTGACATTTTTTTTTTATTATTCATGAAGCCTGAAGGAACGATAAAAAGTCAAATATTTGACTTTGAAATGTAATGGAGTTAAAGTAAAAAGTTACAAAAATGAAAATAATTGAGTAAAGAAACACACAAAAAAATTACTTGAGTACAATAACAAATTACATTTACTTGTTACTGTCCATCACTGAGAATGGCCATGCTTGATACGTGTTGTAGGGAGAGGCTGATACAACGACCTCCTCTCTTACAGAAAGGTCTCATGAAACGGTTCCTCCTTTAGAAAGAACCGCTCTGATCCATGATTTGTGGCAACTAGACACACACCATTGGGTGCTTGGTGTGTTAGCTGCTCCAGGTTACATAGCGTGACAAATACACACCAGCCAAGTTTTAGAGTCTGGAAAATTATTCTGAAGACCCCCACAGTGCCTTGATTTGGGTGGCCAGCACACATTACAGTTTTTTAAACAGTTTGTTAGAATTGTGTTGCAGCCCGAAATGACAAATTGGATCATAATGCACTGTTGTTACTGATACCTTGACATTACGATTTTTACATTAGGCTTTAATGTGTGTGGAAAAGAAGCCAGAATGATATACACTATATTGCCAAAAGTATTCACTCACCCATCCAAATTATTGGAATCAGGTGTTCTAATCACTTCCATGGCCACAGGTGTATAAAATTAAGCACCTAGGCATACAGACTGTTTTTACAAACATTTGTGAAAGAATGGGTTGCTCTCAGGAGCTCAGTGATTCCCAGCGTGGAACTGCGATAAGATGTCACCTGTGCAACAAATCCAGTCGTGAAATTTCCACACTCTGTTGGAAATTTCCAACTGTTTACTGTATTATAAGAAAATGAAAGTGTTTGGGAATGACAGCAACTCAGCCATTAAGTGGTAGGCCACGCAAACTGACGGAGTGGGGTCAGCAGATGCTGAAGAGGTTGGCAACTTTCTGCAGAGTCAATCACTACAGACATCCAAACTTCATGTGGCCTTCAGATTAGCGCTAGAGCAGTGCATAGAGAGCTTCATGGAATGGGTTGAGCAGCAGCGTCCAAGCCATACATCACCAAGTGCAATGCAAAGCACCGAATGCAGTGGTGTAAAGCACGCCGCCACTGAACTCTAGAGAAGTGGAGACTCATTCTCTGGAGTGACAAATCACACTTCTCCATCTGGTAATCTAATTAACAAGTCTGGGTTTGGTGGTTGCAGGTGAACAGTACTTGTCTGACTGCATTGTGCCAATGGTAAAGTTTGGGGTAGGGGGGGATTATGGTGTGGGGTTGTTTTTCAGGAGCTGGGCTTGGCCCCTTAGTTCCAATGAAAGGGACTCTGAACTGTTCAGCATACTAAGACATTTTGGACAATTCCATGCTCCCAACATCGTGGAAACAGCTTAAAGCTGGCTTCTTCCTCTTCCAACATGACTGTGTACAAAGCAAGGTCCATAAAGACATGGATGGCAGAGTCGGGTGTAGATGAACTTGACTGGCCTGCACAGAATCCTGACCTCAACCCAATAGAACACCTTTGGGATTAATTAGAGTAGAGACTGAAAGCCAGGCCTTCTCGTCCAACATCAATATGTGACTTCACAAATACACTTCTGGAAGAATGGTCAAAAATCACCATAAACACACTCCTAAAGCTTGTGGAAACATTCCCAGAAGAGGTGAAGCTGTTCTAGCTGCAATGGGTGAACCAATGTCATATTGAACCCTATGGATTAGGAATGGGATGTCACTTATGTTCATATGTGAGTCAAGAAATACTGTGAGCAAATACTTTTGGCAAAATAGTCTATGTCTGCGCAGTATTTAATATATGTGCAATTGGTATAAGGACTTGGTTATCCATCGGTTTATGTGTGCTCACTCCAATTATGCTTAAAGGGACACAGAAAAATAAATGAATAAAAGGATAAAGAAAGAATAATGAAGCTTTAAGTCACTGTAAGTCATGTGCAAGATGAATTATGAGTCAATTTGGTGAGATAAAGGGTAAATGAACACAACTTGGTGCCAGTTTATAGCAGTGAGTGAGACACGAAGCTGCTTCATACTGTCACTGTCATGTAATTAGACAGCACGCTTGTAACGATCTGCGCAGGGCAGAACAGGTAGACGGGCACAAACGCTGAGGAGAGCGAGATTTATTACAGGAAATTCCAAAGGCAGAGTTGTAGTCACGGGCATGGGTCATAACGGGTTGGCAATCCTGACATGAAATGTACACAGGCATGAACACGGACAAAGAAAACAACAAGGCAGACTGACTACGGAAGGACAGGCAAAATACACGGGTGACGGGTAACACAAGGCGCAAACACGGCAGTACTCACGATGAACAAGATCAGACAAATCACAGGCATAAACAAAAAGACCGACAACTAGACCTGGGGGACACAGGGACTAATATACACAGGACTAAACTAGGGACAGGTGATGACAATGACACAGGGGCGTGGTAACAAACAAGGAATCCATCAAAACCAACGAGCAGGGCGGAACAAACAGGCAGGGAACACGGACATGAGGGAACCCAGAGTGACAGCTACGAGAGGGGGCGTTGCCCTACGTGACAGAACCCCCCCTCAAAGCGTGCCACTCCGGGGCACGCAAGGGCAGACAGGACAGGGACACCGACTATGACAGGACAGGGAACTACGGCACACGGCGAGGGACAGGAACAGCAGACACAGGACAGACCAGAGGGGCAGGACCGGGCAGAACAGGACATGGGACCTGGGGCATGGCAGGGACAAAGACAGGGGACATGGAGACTGGCCAAGAGCTGGACAGGGACGTGGTACGACACGGGACACGGGGAGGCTGGACAGGGCCAGGGCGAGGCACAGGAGCAGGGCCAGACAGGACAGGACCGGGGACAGACACGGGAGTGGGGCCAGGGGACAGGGCAGAGGCACACACTGAGGCAAACACGGCTTGGACAACTGAGACCGGGACAGGAACAAAGTGGGTGATGACTTGGGGAACAGAGATGGGAACAGGGACAGAGAGGACACCACTAGAGCCAGACACAGGGACAGGCACAAGGACGCGAACAGGCACACACACAGGGACTGGGACCAACACAAAACCAGGGACAGAACATGGGAGCAAGGGGAACATGGGCAAAGAGACAGGGGCACATGGCAGAGCAGGGGGCACAAAGAGTCCAGGCCCAATAGAGGGCAGCACAGTCTCTGGGGACACAGGCGCGGCCGGGCGGCGGGCAGCGGGAACAGGCAAGGTCCGCTGGCGGGCAGCGGGAACAGGCAGGGTCCGCTGGCGGGCAGCGGGAACAGGCAGGGTCCGCTGGCGGGCAGCGGGAACAGGAGCCGGCAGACAGGCAGCGGGAACAGGCAGGGTCCGCTGGCGGGCAGCGGGAACAGGCAGGGTCCGCTGGCGGGCAGCGGGAACAGGCAGGGTCCGCTGGCGGGCAGCGGGAACAGGCAGGGTCCGCTGGCGGGCAGCGGGAACAGGCAGGGTCCGCTGGCGGGCAGCGGGAACAGGAGCCGGCGTAGACGACCTCTCCTGGGTCGCAGGGACAGGAACCGGCGTGGACTGCTGATGGGCAGCGGGGACAGGAACAGGCATGGACTGCCTACGGGTAGCGGGGACAGGAACCGGCACGGACTGCCTACGGGCAGCGGGGACAGGAACCTGGGGTGAGGAGATGCGCTCGGGGGGCGTGTACGCCAAGCCGACGTCCTCGGGGGGCGTGTACGCCAAGCCGACGTCCTCGGGGGGCGTGTACGCCAAGCCGACGTCCTCGGGCGGCGGAGCCACCAAGCCGACGTCCTCGGGCGGCGGAGCCACCAAGCCGACGTCCTCGGGGGGCGGAGCCACCAAGCCGACGTCCTCGGGGGGCGGAGCCACCAAGCCAACGTCCTCGGGGGGCGGAGCCACCAAGCCGACGTCCTCGGGGGGCGGAGCCACCATACTGACGTCATCGGGAGGCGTGTCCGCCAAGCCGACGTCCTTGGGGGGCGGAACCGCCATACTGACGTCCTCGGGGGGCGGAGCCACTAAGCCGACGTCCTCGGGGGGCGGAGCCACTATACTGACGTCATCGGGGGGCATGTCCGCCAAGCCGACGTCCTCGGGGGGCGGAGCCACCATACTGACGTCATCGGGGGCCGTGTCCGCCAAGCCGACGTGGCTTGTACTCCCCCCCAAAAAATACTTGGGGGTGTCGTGATGTGTAGCTGGCGGGATCAGCGGCGGTGGGTCCTCCTCCTCAGGGTCCTGGGTGAGCCTGGAAGAATACACAGACACAGAAGCCCCTCGGTGGCTCTCTCTGCGACGGCTCCGCCTCCTCTGAGGCGTCGGGAGCTCGCAGAAGCCATCGAGAGCCAACCGAGGGTTAAGCAAACGCCAGTCTGTGCACTCAATCCGTCTGCCCGCGACTTGTACTACAGGTTTCTCCTCCCTATAGTGATCAAGCCGGGCAGACACGTAGCGCTCAACAGGAGTCTCGACGCGAAAGCCAGTCGAAACCGAAAGTGACTGGGCTTTCGTTGGTGCGCGTCGAGACTTCCGTGTTCCCACAGCGCCAGGGGAATTTCTGTCTCTGGTTCGTCCACGCTGTGATATCGGAGAGTTGAACTGGACCGAACCAGCCAACATCTCATCACAGCGATTAAACTCACCAGAGTCTCGCTCCCTCGCTGTGTCCTTGTAAGGTCGGTCTTTATGTAACGATCTGCGCAGGGCAGAACAGGTAGACGGACACAAACGCTGAGGAGAGCGAGATTTATTACAGGAAATTCCAAAGGCAGAGTTGTAGTCACGGGCATGGGTCATAACGGGTTGGCAATCCTGACATGAAATGTACACAGGCATGAACACGGACAAAGAAAACAACAAGGCAGACTGACTACGGAAGGACAGGCAAAATACACGGGTGACGGGTAACACAAGGCGCAAACACGGCAGTACTCACGATGAACAAGATCAGACAAATCACAGGCATAAACAAAAAGACAGACAACTAGACCTGGGGGACACAGGGACTAATATACACAGGACTAAACTAGGGACAGGTGATGACAATGACACAGGGGCGTGGTAACAAACAAGGAATCCATCAAAACCAACGAGCAGGGCGGAACAAACAGGCAGGGAACACGGACATGAGGGAACCCAGAGTGACAGCTACGAGAGGGGGCGTTGCCCTACGTGACAACGCTAAACCCAGCACTAACATAAGACATTCCAACCACCAAATATAATGCTCTAATTCAGGGGTGGCCAACCCGTCATAGATCAAGAGCCACTTTTCTTGGGGGGGGGGGGGGGGGGGGGGGGAGTGTAATCTGTTGAGCGGGAGGGGGGGGGGGGGGGGGTGGCGAGTGTAAATTATTAGCTGTGAAGACAGTCACATGCGTGTTTTCCACTACGCCGGTTTTAAAAGTATTAGCGGCTCGCTAGGCTTGTAAACTAACCGCGTACCACGAAAATGTAGCAGTGTGTCGCCCCGTTTGTGCAGGTGAGCCCGCGGACCGGCTAGGGAGTCGCATGAAACCAGGCAAAGAGCCGCATGCGGGTTGGCCACCCCTGCTCTAATTTAATGCATTACATTTGCATAATTTCAGTACATAATTAGATTGCAAATTATACCCATTAGAATTTGAATAATCTAATGTCCCAAATTAGTAAATGTCCCAAAGCCAAATAAGATTTTTTCATTGTGAAGAATATTGTTAACACAAAAAGGTTTTCAAAAGTTTAATAAAATGATCTGTTTAAGAATACATTCATATCTCTGTGGCGAATGCAGGATCTGGTGTTTCCGCTGTACTGGAAAATTGCTCATAACCGATCCTTACAGAGAGACCCACCACAACAAATGTTGGTTTGACTCAAAAAGTTCCCATAGCATTGGGATAAAACTGACCATTTGTATTTTGGTTATATCAGTGTGTTTGTGTAGCATGTTTAGTCTCATTTACAGCATGTTGTGTACTGGGAAAGGTTATGCTACATCACATGTGTCAAAGTCAAGGCCCGCGGGCCAGATCAGGCCTGCAAATTGATCATCTATGGCCCCCTGGATGATATTTAATTACTATTAGAACCGGCTCGCAGGCCACAGCCGCCCGATGGTGTTTTGCACGCACAAACACTACATTCCCCACAATGCAACGGTAGCCCGCGAAGTCACTGCAGCACACACAAGCGGCGAGGGTCAGCGCGGCGAAAATGACGTAATCGCAGTGGCTCCGCCCGTGCGCAAGGGCCTCGCGCGCTGTCGATTCGCAAGGTCGTGCACCTCTCGAATTTTGTAACTGCGCGCACCAGTTAAACTTAATTAAGTTAAATATTTATACATATAGTCGAAATGATTCGAAATAATTCGCTTTTTTATTCACATTATTTAATGGTTGTTCATTTTCAAAACGCCCAATCTTAACGTCTTCACGTTCTCTCATGTTTCGTCCTTGAATTACAAGAGGCTCGTAGGCTATTTGTTAACGTAATACAAGAGAACTGTTCAGTCAGACAGCTATTTGTTGTGAAACGAAGTCGTTACAATTTCAAGCATTTTCAAGTACTTTAGCCTAAATTCCAGCACTTTTCAAACCTTTATTACTTTATTCATTTAATGTACAGGACATGTTTTCTTTGAAGGAAGTTTGTTTTTATCTGTTTGCTTGTTGAAAAATGTTTTCACTTGAAATTACTGACAGATCCATAAGAAAATATTGCTTTATTCATTTAAGCATTAAATAATATACACTGTGTTGGTCTTGGTTCAATAGGCTATGTGCAATCATTTCAATATGTTTTAATAAACATTGAACCAGTCCGGCCCTCGGCTTGTAGCAAATTAGGTTTTTTGGCCCTCGGTGTATTTGACTTTGACATCCCTGTGCTACAGGGTAAGAGTTACATCACTCACTGGGAAAGTGTGTAGACTTCACCCCAAAGGTGCCAGTCCTGTGTGGAATTGCACTCTGTATGCAAATGTACTCTATTGTCTATACCATCAACCTGATTGGCATTGGTTAACCTGTAACTGCTGTCTCTTTGATATGCTGGGGGGTCCTAAAGTGAGAGGATTGTGGGTTTAGGGGCTTCTTCTTATTTTTCCTCTGCCTCGGCTCCTTCTTCTTCCTCGCACCGTGAGCCAGCCTGCACTGGTCAGTACTTCTGTTTCCAGTCGGTATTATCTTGTGTTAGTTTAGAACAGTTTCACTTTTGTTATATATGTTTGTTAGATATTAAATAAATCTGGTTAATTGTGTTACCATGGTCTCCCTTGGTTATAGCTATAGTGACCTATAGATGACTCATAAGGTAAATGTATGCTAACACCAATTACCTATAAAGTATCCCATCTGCTGTGTAGCTTTATGATGAACCTCTGACAAAGCAGGCTATTGCTTATAGCAAGGAACTTCATAAAGTTAGGTATATACTGCAACCTGCACTGAGCTATTTGAGAAGTGAGTTTTTTAATTCTTACTATATTTTGGAGTCAGATACTTTATTAAGTTATGAATGTTAATCCTTCTTTTGAACCTATTTCCGTCGTTGCTTGTAGGCAAGCAGGTAGGGTAAATATCAAAACTAAAACCCTTACATCTCAATAATACTTGTACAATGGCTATATTACAGTATGGCATGTGTATCATTTGTGAAGGCTGAGGCAGGAATGGAGCAGAGTTGTAAGAGTGACTTTATTATCCATAATAAGAAACTAATCAGCTCAGAGTTGAGCATAAAACAAAAGAAGCATGGAGGAGTGAAGACTAGACTCAGCGCTGGAGGAACATACCTGTGGGCTTTAAATGGGAAGAAACATGAACAAGGTGCAGGTGTTGCTAATTAATAAACAGGTGCTTATGATGAAGATAGGCGGGGTGCATGTGTGTGAATCAGTGGGCGTGTACCTCTGGCTGGGTGCAGGGCGCTCTGTGACACCAGTGTTTGGCTGCAAGGTTTGTTTTTATGGAAATTAATGAATCCTTTAAGGTTGTCTCTGTTTCAGCATGTCATTACTAAGGGCCATAAAATGATCAGTAATCAAAAACACTGCTGCTTGTCTATTCAGCCAGACATGCCTCAATGGGAGCATGGCTCTGCATCTAATCTCTCTTGCCTCTAATCTCTCTTGCCTCTGATCTCCCCTGCCTCTGATCTCCCCTGCCTTTGATCTCCCCTGCCTCCGATCTCTTGTGTTTCCCTCTCACCCAAGTCTAGGATTAAAATACTGACCTACTGTGCCAAATGAAAGCCTGCCAAGCCTTGCACTGCCTAATATGTTCAACTTGAGTAATGTGTTCTTCTCATAGAGAAATCTACAAAGCTTTTCAAAATCTTAACTTATATCACTTACATATTTATATATTATATGTATTACTATATATCAATTTACATACATGTATTAAAGAAGACAAATATTTATTGTTTAATATATGAATAGTTCTGCAGTAATATATGGCAAATGTACCAGTGGGTTGGTGCCATTTCCAGATAAAGCATATCCCCATCTGTGGCTGTACACACATGGATGAAATGTATATTGTGCTGCTAGTAGGTGTTATTTATTGAAGAAATTTGTTCCAACCTGATTCTTCACCCATCCAGATTTACAGGAACTGTATGTTTCCCAGTGATTTTATATACTGCAAGTGACCTAGTTAAACATGTACACTGTTCTTGTACAACTAGAGTTTTAAAACTTTTTATTTTTGTTTACTTTTTTTGAATAAAAATAGATTTGAATACCTCACTGGGCAAATAGGCTTTAAATCACAATAGTCAGTGCAAACAGAGTATGGCTTATGAAATATTAATAAGTTTGTTTGGTGAACTGTATTGTATTTAAAAGGCTAATTTTTATGCACATTTGCCTGTGTATAGTTTTTTAAAAACCATCATTTTTAAGACTGTGGAATAAAACTGTAGATCCCAGCAGAAACCCACACAGGAAGATGGAGACGCCACCCAGAGAGGAACTCAACCCTCACACCTGAGCAATGAGAGGGAGACTTGCTAAGCACCAAGTCGCCATGGTGATGGTTATTGCCCAGTCTTATATCAGCCACCGCAATTTCGTATCTTAACACATCTTTTTTGATTAGGATAAAGATTTTGCATGTCTAGTGTGATGTCTGAAAGTGACTTAAGATTGATTGAAAGATATAGATCAGAGGAACTTTGATATGTAGGCAGAAAGTATAGATCTTTCCTGAACTCACTTTTTGGCATCTTTACTTGTTTTCTGTGTCCAAATTCTTTCCTGCTTTGGTCATTTTGAAAGTGATAAATCATTTGTTAATGCATTGATTTACATTGTCTCTGTACACATTTTCAAAGTGGCATGACTTCCATTTATTCCGAATTTATTCTGAATCATCCTGCAGGGTGGCCAGAAAGAATTACTTCCCCCATCCGAAGCATCACAGTCATGGTCAGGATCATTAGAACTTGTTCTGACTGAGGTTCAACTGTGATTCTTGTCTCTGTTTCAGCAGGGATGTCGGGGCCCAAAATGGCAAAATATCTGCCAGAGTGTCTAAAAATATATCTTGAAATTGTGATATTTTAACTCACGAGGGAGACGCGAGTGGGGAAAAACAAGGCAAAACAAGAGTTTTACCAAGATAAACAAAGGAAAAAGCCTAAACTGCATAAGAGTCGGGAACATTGTTAAGCAACAACTTCACTGTAAGCAACTCAAAGCGGCATGTGACACCTGGGGATACAAACAGGAACATGTTAAATGGAAACTGGTGAACAGAATGAAAAGTGGGAAATTGTGAGCAGAGGGAAAGGTTAAGCATGTTGATTGATGGGTATTTGAGGGTGCATGTGTGCTTTTGCGTGTGCCTGGCTAACGCGCAGACAAGGCGTGACAGAAATAAAAAAACACTTTGAAAAAAATACTGATTGGTTTCAGATGCAAAATGTATGCTTTAAAGAACCTGAAGAACATTACAACATGATTGCATACCAGCGACATTAGCTGTCGCTTGACTTTCACCAGAAACATACAATGAATAAATACTGGGGGAAAGTGGAGGGGGGGGGGGGGGGGGTCTTCCATTGGTTTTTCTAGATACTCTCAAATTAGTGAACATCAACACTTCTCCAAAAAGGTTTACCCTTAATTTGAAGGAATTGACTCAGACATGCTTCCAGGAAGTAGTTGCAAAATGTTGCATTTATCAGTAAGTGACATCAGATTCCTGTGCATTATTTTATTATTGTTTCATGTGCAACTCAGTCATGCAATCCTACTGCCACATTGCAATATAATCATTATGTTCTACAACCAAAGGTTGTCATGGGAATCTAAATCACTCATGGATTCTTAGATTCAGTGCTGTTGCAACAATAAGGCAACAGAACAAGACAACCTCTTCCTCACAAACGTTAGATTAAGGTAGAAGGGCGAATGAGCGAATAAATGCATTCTTTGGAATTCTAGTTTCAGTTTAACTGCTGCACAGCTGTGTGTGTGTGTGTGTGTGTGTGTGTGTGTGTGTGTGTGTGTGTGTGTGTGTGTGTGTGTGTGTGTGTGTGTGTGTGTGTGTGTGTGTGTGTGTTTAAAGATGCCTATTTTGTCTAGCCTGTTAAAAACTGGGTGAAGGGTCTTGTTTCTCATTTCCTCTGTGCAACAATGAAGTTTTATCAGAACACCAGTTACCAAATGCAAATGTTTCTTACTAAGAAAGTGGAGAACATTCATGGGGTGTTAGTATATTTGCCTTACACAGCTGTCATAATAAACTGTGTGGTTTTTTACCTAAATGAAAAAGTGTGTTCATAATGCACAATGACACTGACATGCAGCGACCGGCGGCCAAACCATGTGCGCAGCAGCAGGGAGGCCCGGACGCGGCCGTGCACCTGGCCAGCCATGCTGTCCACTCCCGCCAACACAGGCGCTCATGCTCAGTGGCTCCAGGACTGTCCAAGTAGTGACTGTATCCACAGCCCCTGCACAAAATACTCACTTCTTGTTCAAAGTCCAAGTTCTCATGAGGAGATAGGACTGACCTGAATCTGGGTGGCATTTTCACCCAGTGTTGTTTTCTCCGACAAACGTACTTATATATATATATTCCTTTGTCTGTCTGTAAATGAATAAATCATTGTGTGGTCTTTTTTCATTATGATACACATACAGATAAGAAACAACAAAAACAAAACAAGGCCTCAGACACATGAAAGACGTTTAAAAGCTTCTGAAGTTATGAAGAAAATGTATATGATCTATTATCATATTCAAAATATGTACGAGTATTATTTATATTCCAAACCTGGAGAACACTGTGGTTACATGAAACGTTAGTCGTACACATAGTCTGGCATTTCGCATGTCGATTGTTTTTGCCATGTTTGAATTTGTTTCCTGAATCTGTCTCCTGTCCTCGTTAGAATGCTGAGGGGTGTTGGAAAACTGTAGAAAATTTGTTTTATTGCAGTAATTACATAAATCATAGTACAAGAAAAAAATCCAGGAAAAGTCTGGTTTTTAGCCTGAAAATATTTCAAACTTTTAGAGCCACACTGTATTTTGACAGAGATTTCTGGGCCGTTGTGTCACGGTCTGTGTCCTGGCTCAATGCTCCAGTGACCTTATGTCACCGTCTGCAGCTCTTGTCTCCGGCTTAGGGACTGTCTGCTGCAACTCAACCTGTAGGAGCTATTAACAAGTCTACAGAAAATATGCACTGTGGATCTGTTAGACACTTACTGTTCCCATGGCTAGACTGACGTTACAACAATGACTGATTGGTCTGAGATGTGAATAAATCATTTAGTACATTATTTTAGTAATGGGACTGACTCTGGCAGTTACAGTCTATAATCTACATCAAATTTATGGAGTCAGCAAAAGAGAACATGGCCTCTGACTGTTTTATAACAGTCAGTGTGTGTGATCAGAAAAGCAACTATTCAGCAGACTTACATGGGTCAGTTTAAGAAGCATTTTGAAGGAATTTACCATCAGTTTACAGTTGATTCAAATGTACTGCAATTTTATTGCAGGTTTTATTTAATTGTAGATTATTTAATTTTAGATTGCAGAATTTCAGAAGTTACATTAACTGATAATCCACTTTTAAATCATAATATGCAACCAGCTGGGAGATAGGAAGATATTAGTGCCAGCACTTGTTGAAAATAAGGATAAATCATATATGAATTTGTTTTCAGGTTCTTGAAGATAGAAATATTTATTCAGGAAATGTTTTAATACAATACTACATGCCTTTCCTACATTTCTTGAAGTATTGTTGCAGTTTGTTGTTACAGTTGTTACAGTTTCCATAAAAGAAATTTGTACCAATTCCAGTAGAAGGGTAGAACTATGCCAACTGAACCTGAACTGAAGTTTTCTGTGGACTGCATAGCAATCGGCTGTAAAAATGTCAAAAATGTATTTACACAAATATAGAGTTTATTTATGCATATTTAGTACATACACACCATAAAGTAAAACAAGGTTTTTTTTTTGTTGCTTAAACAACACTGTAACATAGATACTTTATATGCTGTAAGATAACAATAACAAAAAAAGATTAAATAAAATTTATGGTGCATCTTGTATCTCACTTGGGTCTGGTCACAAGATCTCACTGACACCACAGGCGATGTCCTGTCTGGCCAGACAGTGTGGGAAGGACCGTCTGGAGTGACGTACTCACCCCTGGCATGCTCCCTTATGAATGTTCCTGGAAGCTCAAGCACAAGCTTCCTGGAGAAAGGGGTATGTGTTGGTGGGCCTGGAAGTTGTAGTCCATCCACCCCCATGCTAAAAAGATCTCCTCAGTAGGAGGCGAAGCACAAGAAATTGTGGGTGTTCAATGAAGCAATTGTGTGAACAGCCTGGTGGAAACTTACATCGTCTCACGTGACAACATACCTGGTCTCGTCTGGTCCGTCTCCTCGGTGATGGGGAGTGAGGATGCAGTGTGTCAAGGAAGGTATTGATGTAGCCACCACGTCGCATCCCATGATTGTCCACATGGCCCACCAAAGTGGCCTAGACATCATCTGTGATGGATGCTCACATTCTTCCTCATCCTCTTCCTCATCCTCTGTGTAATGACCTCCATTGTTGTACAAAACATGAAATGTAACGTGTGGCCTCTTTCAAGGGCTCAGCCTCTGATTCCTGAAGATGTGTAAAGGTTTTCCAGAGGTTCACCAGTATTGTCCCTGGTGAGGATGGGGTTTGGTGCTTCGGTGGATGGATATGGCTCTTGCATGGCAGCATCTTCCAAATGAAACACAGTGTTTTCAGCTTTGAATGAAGAGTGTGTTTTCTCTAACCGTATTTAGTGTATTTTAGAATTGCTAAATGAGTGTAAGCTAGAGAATGTGTTCATTAGTGTTTCCCCTGTTATTCCTAGCTCATTCTAAGAATGTTCTTCAAAACAATCCTCAGCTACAGTGATCAATGATAGATCCCCAATTAAACTGTATCTTAATCCTGGTGTAAAATCACATTTATGATTTTGTGCAAAAAAAGTGTAAAGCTGGATCTACCAAAGGCAAAATATCTCAAAGGTTTATTGGTGGAACCTGCATTATGTTATCACAATGAAAATCATCTGTACCTGTGTCTTCAAAGTTAGGACTTGTTCTGATGGGCCCTGAGGTTGCGGAGTAAAATACGACCTCTCAAAGGTCTTTCTTTTGTGGGCTACATGTCTAGGCTTGGCTTAATTTATGGTATATGTGCTTAAGAGTGCCATTCTTTTGTCAGTGTTTTCACTGGCATGTTGTTCAGACCGAAGTGGTGATGACATTGTTCAGAATCTTTTATTAGGCTTACTTAGGAAAAGATAAAGGTGAAAACCTGTCAGAGGAGGAAGCAGAGCAATTCTCGTGTTTTAAGAGCTCGGTTATGTTTGAAAAGAAACATTCCACCGCAATGACTCAATGACCATACAGCAACTGATCCATAGCACGGAGCTGCAGACTGCTGGATCAGCAGGAATGCGTGACAGAATGAGGAGTGGAAAAATGCTAACTGACTATGTGCCCTCTACATATATTTGTGATCTTCCTCAGTGATTGGTGGAAAAGGGAAAAAAGTGTGATTTGTGTTGAATATTTTGAAGATGGATTTATCTCAGTTATATCTCAAGCATGCATGATGTGAGAAGAGAAAACACATGAACCGTTGGAGAACTTTAGAGATCATAAAATGGTAAACTTTGTAAAATTGTTCACATTCCATTTAAAAGTAAGGCCACCATGGGTTGGGATACTAGATATTATGTATCAATCCCAAGTTCCACAGCTAAAATTATCAAAGGTTCAATTCACACTGAATATATCAGAATTCCCTCGTGGGTTCTTCCTTTTGAAGTTAACAAGAAACATATTATATGACTTATGCCAAGCTTTCGTATATGAGAGATAGATTGAAGAATTCACAGTGACAAAAATTCACAAATTTTGATTTCCATGTTAATGAATGACTTCTTCAATCTTGAGGTTTTTGGGTCTTTTTCTGAGACATCTGTGAGGTTGACTTAGTCCTCACACTCCTCTCCAAGGGAACGTATTTGTACTGTTGACTTTAGTATGACAGATAAACATAAAAGGTTACTTCAACTATGGGAAATGTCCTAACAGCCCAGTAAAAGGTAAGGAAAGTCTCTAATGGAAACCTATTACATTTCTAACTTTTACATGGCTTGATTGTAGCACCCACGTAAAAAGCCTTGTTCAGTGCTGTGCCTCCATGGAGAAGAAACCTTCCACAAACTTTGACCTTATTTTGTATGGTTTCTAGAGTAAAAACTCTTCTAGTTTCCACAGAACTCTTCTAGTTTCTAACACCACAATTTACAAAAAAAGCCAATACATGATTTACACAGTACAATTAGCACTGGAATACCCTGTTCTGAATATAAGTGAAATAATAAGTGTTTGACAAATGGCATTTACTAGTGAGAGATAAGCAAGAGCTTCACCGAGGTGATCTGGTCTTTTTACCTAGAGGGGACAGAACTAAGGAGAACAGCCTCTTTAATGTCTCTTTCATGGCTCTTTCATGACTCTTTCATGTCTCTTTCATGTCTCTTTCATGAATCTTTTATGACTTTTTCATGGCTCTTTCATGACTCTTCCATGGCTCTTTCATGTCTGTTTCAAGGCTCTTTCATGACTCTTCTATGACTCTTCCATGTCTCTTTCACGTGTCTTTCATGACTCTTTCATGGTTCTTTCATGTCTCTTTCATGACTGTTCCATGTCTCTTTTATCACTCTTTCATGGTTCTTTCATGTCTCTTTCATGTCTCTTTCATGACTGTTCCATGTCTCTTTTATCACTCTTTCATGGTTCTTTCATGTCTCTTTCATGTCTCTTTCATGGTTCTTTCATGTCTTTCATGACTCTTCCATGGTTCTTTCATGACACTTTCATGATTCTTCCATGATTCTTCCCTGGCTCTTTCATGACTCTTATACTGAATTGCTGCTCCTCTGTTCCATGAATTCTGCTTCACACCTATAAATATGAATGAGAGATGAAGGACATGGAAGCTACAGTTATGCTTAAGTTACACAGAGTGTAATCCTACATGCTCTTTTATGTTTGCAATTCATATCAACCATTTCAAAGTTTTCAGTGTAAAATCAACAGCTCCAGGTTTAGCCAAATCCTGGCTAACTCACAACATTTTAAATTTCTTCAATGGCTGTAATTCACATTATATAAATAAATTCAGAATATTCAAAATCAGAAAATAAAGAAATTGATCTAGATTTGATTACATTAGATTACATTAGATTGAGAGATACGCTGGCGTGTTTGTCTGCCGCTTCTCCACCGGTAAAATCTCTAACGGTATAATTACTGTATCTGTGGGTTCTCGACTACGACTACCGATGGATTGATGGACTAAAGCGTTACCTAAATATTATTCCGTGGACAAGCGGTACTTATTGATCTTATCTGGCACAGGTACTGTTTATCTCGGCGGCAGTTTCTTACGAGCGGCGCTAAGCTAAAGGCTAATGGCCTCTGGGATTTGGTGCACACTTGCATTCTCTGGGCAAACGACGGATTAACTTTTGTTGCTGGATCACCTGCTCTACTGGGCTACTTTGTGGGTCATCTGGTGCTCACTCCGGCTGCTGTACAGTACACTCTCAAAGTCACACTTGGGTTCATCATGATGATCAGGTACTCATTTAATCAACTCTACGCTCTTCAAAAGGCTCACTGCAAAACTCCTGAACAATTACTCATGCATCGTCACCTTAATATTCTACGGAGACCTAAATATCTACACCGGAGTTTGGGTCGGTCACTGATGCACAACCAGCACGCTAATAATATCCCGTCAATATGGACGGAGCATCGTCGTGGTGCTTCACAGCGTTCAGCCAACCAGAATCGCAGTCGGACTTTATTTCACATACCTACTGTAAAGCTGCCAAAACCGAGTACTGAGTTAATCATCAAAAGTGCTCTCTTCAATACTCGCTCTTTAAGCAATAAAGCCACACTCATTGCTGATGTTATTCTGGAACATAACATTGATATTTTCTGCTTGACTGAAACCTGGCAACAAACAAATGACTATTTTGCTTTGAACCAAGCTTTACCAACAAACTATCTATATGTGGATAAACCACGCTCATCTGGTCGTGGCGGAGGACTGGCCATTGTTTTTAAATCAGAGTTTAAAGTCAGGACTGTTCCAGTCCCCTGTCTTACATCATTCGAGTCCCTAGCAGTACTAATACATGCTGCTCGACCTCTCCTTATTGTACTTATTTACCGTCCACCTAAAATATCTCCAGTTTTTATCTCTGAGCTCTCTGAGCTACTGGCAACATTCTGTCCACTTTACCCAGACTTTTTGCTTCTGGGTGATTTTAATATCCATGTCGATTCTGGAAACTGTTCATTCGCTAATGAATTTTTAAATGTACTTCAATGCTTTGATTTTACTCAGAACGTGGACTTTTCCACACATAACAAGGGTCATATTCTGGACATTGTTTGCACTACAGGCATATCTCCTACTAATGTGCATGGGGTCGACCTAGCTATATCTGACCACTTGGCTGTCTTCTTTGATTTTACTTTGCCATGTCAAATGCAGGGGCTGCGCAAACCACGTCAGCTCACTTTTAGGAACATTAATAATGTTAGTCCTAATGCCATCACAGACTTGTTGACTCATGCTGTGACACCTGACTCAATGGATCCTGATGTTCTCATGGCTCACTATGATGAGACATTTTCCTCCATCTTAAATCAGCTGGCTCCGCTTAGAACTCGCACAGTTACATTTTCTCATTCTGCTCCTTGGTTTACACCAGAGCTGCGCAAAATGAAAGCTGCTGGACGACAAATTGAGCGTCTCTCGAAGAGAACTGGCTTAACTGTGCATGCTCATGCTTACAAGGACTATGTCGCCAATTACAAGGAGGAACTAAAGAAAGCCAAAACTCTACTACACAAATGTCATTCATAGTACCCAAGTCAATCCCAGAGTTTTGTTCTCAACAATACATAAGCTACTCCAGCCTGCAAAATGCTTAAACACAATTCCATCAATAGAACTATGTTCTCGGTTCATGGTATTCTTTAATCATAAAATAGCATCAATTTATTCACAATTTCCATCCATTCCACCATTTGCTGGTTATGATTCCTCTTCTACACTTTACACTGGCAGTTGTCTGTCCTCTTTTGAGACTGTGCAGGAAAGTTACATCTCTCAATTAATTACTTCTTCAAGAGCCACTACATGCCAACTCGACCCGGCCCCAACATCCTGGGTGAAAGCGTGTCTTACCTCAGTCTGCCCCCTTATTACCCAGTGTATTAACGCTTCATTGATCTCAGGCACAGTCCCAGCTTCCATGAAGCTAGCGTCCATTACTCCTATTCTCAAGAAAAATGGCCTAGATCCTGATGTTCTGGCGAACTACAGACCTATCTCAAATCTTCCATACCTCTCTAAAATTCTGGAACGAACTGTAGCTGCTCAGTTGATTGAGCACATTGAATCAAATGATCTATTTGAGGTGTTTCAGTCCGGCTTTAGGAAAAATCACAGCACTGAAACTGCACTAGTGAGGGTGACAAACGATCTGCTTAGGGCAGCCGATCAGGGATTTGTAAATCTACTTGTATTGTTGGACCTCACAGCTGCATTTGACACAGTCTGCCATAACATCTTACTTACGCGCCTTTGTAATCAGATTGGAATATCTGGAACTGTACTTGCTTGGATCCAGTCCTACCTCACTGACAGGCATCAGTTTGTTTCAATGGGAGGTTTTAGATCTGACTCGTGCATTCTGTCGCATGGTGTCCCGCAGGGTTCGGTCCTTGGCCCACTCCTCTTCATACTTTACTTGCTCCCACTTGGCGACATTATCCGTGGGCATGGGTTGCAGTTTCATTGCTTTGCTGATGATGTCCAGATTTACATTTATTCCAAACCTTCTTTCAGCCTACCGCCTCCTGCTCTGCTAAAGTGCCTAATTGATGTGAGGTCATGGATGGTTGAGAATTTTCTTAGCCTAAATAGTGATAAGTCAGAGGCTGTAATAATTGCTTCTCCAGCTAATGTGAAGAAGATTAGCAATGTTACTGTCTCATTTCCTGGTTTTATTGTAAATTCATCACCCCTTATTAGAAACCTGGGAGTCACTCTAGATTCAACACTCTCTTTTGATCAGCACATCAAGAATACCTGTAAGACAGCTTTCTTTCATCTCAGGAACATCGCCAGAATCCGGCCATTTCTCTCCCAAAATGCCGCTGAGGCTCTCGTCCACGCATTCGTTACTTCACGAATTGACTATTGCAATGCTGTTCTGCATGGACTTCCGGCTCGGCTGCTTAACAGGCTGCAACATGTGCAAAACGCAGCTGCAAGGATTTTAACTTGCACCAAATCCTGGGAGCACATTACACCTGTGCTGAAACATCTACACTGGCTCCCGGTTCAGTACCGCATACAGTTCAAGGTGATTGTACTGGTGTTCAAATCACTGCATGGCTGTGCACCATCTTATCTAGGTGGTCTGCTTCAGTCCTACACTCCAGTGCGCACCTTGCGCTCATCCGAGCGGCATCTACTTCAGGTGCCCAGCACCAAGTTGTGCACTGTTGGTGATCGAGCCTTCAGTGTGGTTGGTCCAAAGCTCTGGAACAGTCTGCCACTCGACCTGCGCTCTTGTTCATCCCTCTCAGCATTCAAAGCTCATTTGAAAACTCACCTCTTCCAGATAGCCTACAGCTAAGCAATATTTGTTTTAATTTGTTTTATTGGTTATTTTATTGGTCATTTTAGTTCTGTAATACTGTATTTTGATCTACTTTTTACTTTTCTATGCTTTTATTACCTGTACAGTGTCCTTGGGTTTCCTGAAAGGCGCTTCTTAAATAAAATGTTATTATTATTATTATTATTATTACATGAGATGGCACTAGTTTAGATTAGATTAGATTAGATATATTGTCCATCAAGGGCTATTTAGTTTGCAGCAACAACAAATCTCTATTAACCAGTTATATCACCATTAATTTGCCTGGCGAAAATATCCTTCACATACTTTATATGCATGTGAAGAAAAGGCCCATGAGAGTGTAAAGTGAACTGCACAGCACAGGCCAGAGTAAGTGTGAAGGGGTTAAATACGTATAATTCAGACACCCCAGTACCTTTATCCATGACTTAATCTGGAATTGTCTAGCCAAGCTCTGGGACCGGAGTGTGGGAGGAGGACTGCGATGTGTCCAGTAGGCCTGAGAAAGGCAGCTGGAGCCGCTGGGGCCAAACAGGAACACTGAGTGCTATCTGCCAGTCTCTGCAGCCATGACATCAGTTCGACAACAGAGGTCAAAGGTTAGTGGACCAGAGGTGAACAGTTCTAGTGAATTAAGAGATGGGGGAGGGAATTACTCAAGTGAGGTGCCATATGGCTAAAGTCCAACAGTGGACAAATGTGAAAGGGAAGTAATGATAAGACCAGCGGAAGAGTGGATAATGGAGGGATCGGGTGGAGGGAGGGATGTAGGAGATGAGTCAGAAATGTAGGAGAGGGCGAGTCCATGGATTGCTGTATAGGTGAAAGAGGGGATCTTATAGTCTGTATGAACCTTTATGGATCACCAGTGAGGAGTTCGGAGAACGGGGGCGATATGGCCATGGGGCGGCGAGTGGGCCATAACAGTAGATCAGCAGAGCATTTGGAGGCAATTCCAGAGGAGACTGCACTAGTCAAGACACTGCAGCAGTCAAAGCAGGACAGGACGGGAACAGAGCAACAGGTTAAGAAGAGTGACGCTCGAGTCTGGAGATGTTGCACAGATGGAATTGATATGAAACTCAAATAAAAGTGCAGGATCTAATATTATACCAAGACTTCTTACATTGGAGGAGAGGGGAACTGTTAGGTTATATATATGACAATATTAGGGTTAGTGATTTTGACAATTTGTTTATTTCTGTTGTGTTTGAGACAGTTGTGAGTAATTTAGTCATTAGACAGAAGCAGAGGTAGCAAGAGGTTTGGTTACAAAAAGGTTATTGCAGATATATTATCATCAGTATAACAGAAAAAATAGATATTGTGATGTCTAATGGTACAGTCAAGATAAGTAGGTAGATACCAAACAGAAGATGGACAAGAAATTACCAATGTGGGACACTTGGGTGAGTTGGGAAAGGAAACACCAATTATGTTTAAAGAACAGGTACTGTTGTCTGTTGTAAAAAATATTCAATGATCCCATGGAGGGAAAACAATAGTTGAGTTGAAATAGCAGTACAGAGATCACTGGTGATCACTGGTGATCACTGGTGATTACTGGTGATCTCCACCAAGGCACATCAGTGCTGTGAAAGAAGCACGAATCAGACTGAAAAGGATCAGAATGGATATCCAGGGAGAGCACCACACCCAACCTGACGGAGAAAGACAGAATGGGACTGGCCACAAGAGGGCGCTACACCCAACCAGACAGAACAGACTAACAGGAATGGGGGCTCTTGTTCAAATGACAGAGATCAAAGAGCACATGAGCTTTATAGCACCATGCTTCAATCACTACACCACAATGGAAGAGGGGCAGTGGTAATGAGAGGCCTCCCCACCATGATAAAGACAGAGAGACGGAAGCCTCCAGAGGTAACCATGACAACAAACCGATGGAAGACTGACATGGTAGGGAAAAAGGATTTCCCACTTTGATAACATTTAGCAGCAAGCTTAGCAACGGTGTGTTGCTGAGAGCGAGACTTTGCAGCTCCTGGTCTTTGGTGAAGCTTTTATATAGACAGAGATAATTTGCCTGGAGTTCTTGTTGATGGCTAATGGGCAGCACACGACCTCCCCCAGACAGGCCCTGACAGACACCATCTTCCACAAACAAGCACAACAATAGCTAATAACACACCAATAACTACCAAACACATACACACAACACAATGACTATAATGACTAATAACACACCAATAACTACCAAACGCAGCTATGAACCAAAACTGAACATACACACAACTCAACACACGACTTTGAGTTTTACATTTAACCAAATTAAAGGAAGCAGAGAGGTGCATCCTGGGATTCCCCTCCATGCCCCTACCCACCCACGCATAAGTCCATATGCATTCCTTTATAAAAGTCGGATATGCATTCAGAGCATGTGCTATTGATTTTATCTCTATTGATTCTAAGGAAAAATTGAAAAAATCAAAATGCACTTTTGAAGTACATGTGCTCTTAATTTGAAAATGGCCTCTTCCAGGATCCAAAGAACACTTCTGTTTTGAATTAGCAGGCTGCATGAGGTTTTCCCACTGATTCACATTTACACTGGCATAACCTCTGCTGGTTGAAACATGTTTGCATGCATCTCTTCATTTCCTAGAGTACACCACTCCAGAAACATCACTATACATGCACCTCCTCATATTAAACACAAGTACAATATGCTTACGTCTGCCCCCCAATCCCATTCACACTAAAAATGATTAAGCCATTTTCTTCCCCAAGGGGGAGTCAAGGGGGCATTTACTTGCCTCTGGAAATAAGTGTGTGTATATTGTTTTTCTCCTGAAAGTGCTGTTCAGGGATCTATGCCTACATCATCTGCTGTTTGTTACATGTTGATATATAGAACAAAATTGAGTAGTTCCATGGAATAAACTCTAGGAATTTCTGCAGTAATGAATAATTAAGCATCCCACTAAAAGGGTGGATGAGTACGCTGTGGTCTTGCTCAATCACTCTGTGTCAGTAGGGTGGGCCGTTGTACAGTGTACTGTTGGCGTCTTGCATTGTCACAGCTGCCTGTCCCAGATCACTCTGCTTAGAAAGGTTTCCTACTGCTTCTCTCTTTTCTTCTCATCTTTTCCTTTCCAAGTTGAGATTAGATCTGTTCTCGTCAGCCACTGACACAACACTGCTAAGAAAACATCACTTAGCCACCTAATTTCGAAAGTTAAATAACCTGTGTGATGCCAGATGACAAACTACTACTACAGGAGTCTAGAAAACATGTCTAAGAAAAAATGTGATCTGAAATCTGTATGGTTTCTGAGCAATTCATTGCTGCCATACCTGTATACCTGCATGTACACCTGTATGTATACATGCCTGTACACCTGCATGTAAACCTGTATGCATATATCCCTGTATGTAAACCTGTATGCATATATCCCTGTATGTACACCTGTATGTAGACCTGTATGTATACATAACTGTATGTACACTTGTATGTATACCTGTATGTAGTATGTATACATACCTGTATGTACTCCTGTATGTATACCTGTACAGGTGGAAGGACTACTGGGCATCAGAGCCACTATCCAGGGTGACCAGGAGTTCCAGATACACCAGGAAGATACAGAAAAATCCTTCCAATGGTTAAAAAATGTGGAATTGAAAAACATCAGAGGCACTAACCATGGCAACACAGGTGCGACCTCTACGTATGAGATCAATAGAGACTTGATCTTGATCTACCACACCAGACAGAACCACAGATGCAGGCTGTGCAAAGATGCCCCTGAGACCAGATGCTGGCAGGCAGAGTGTATGTAACACCATTACCCAGTAGCTTGTATCTGTGTGTGTGTGTGTGTGTGTGTGTGTGTGTGTGTGTGTGTGTGTGTGTGTGTGTGTGTGTGTGTGTGTGTGTGTGTGTGTGTGTGTGTGTGTGTGTGTGTGTGTGTGTGTGTGTATTTATATGTGTGCTCACATGACTTCCCTATATGTACAATATATATGTGCTCACATGACCTCCCTTTGCTTTTGGACTGAGTGGCTTCAGGGTTACTCTTTTTCAGTTGACAAAAAGAAGTTTAAAAATATAAAGTTCACAGTCATCAAATGGAAGGATTAACACTGAATTTGTGAAAACAAACATCTAAAATCTAGAGTCTTGAAGGTTGCTAGATTCATTATTTAATATTCATTTAGCAGGTAAGTCATACATACTGTATGTTCTCCATTCACTTCCCTCTGGGTGGTACTTTTTCTTCAAGCTCAGGTCCTCTATATATGCTGTAAATGTCCAGATGCTTAAGTGAAAAATTGGAAAGTCTAAGCTATTGTGATCTTTTCTTACCCATGGTCTCCACAAAACAGCTAAACCAATACAGAACTTTAATGACAGAAAGGCTCCTAACTATTAAACCATCTCCATGTTTTTTTCCATGGCGTCTACATTCTATACACTCAATCAATCAACCAGTCCTCAAGTCTGGAGGTTGAATAACTACAGTCACAATAGCTGTCTTCACACTGTGACACATCGCTTGGTTAATTTCATTGTGATTTCAGTAATATTATTAACATACAATATATGTCCTTCAGTTTTAACTGAAAAAAATTTACATAAACTCTATAACATCCATAACAACCATGTCATATAGTACAAGGCTGTTGATCTAAAACATTTCATTCTAAATTTAGCCTGGCTGTGTGGTGTTCATGAGAGGACGGGTGGGAGAGACCCTGAACAGAGACCCTGAACAGAGACCCTGAACAAACCCTGAACAGAGACGCTGAACAGAGACCCTGAACAGAGATCCTGAACAGACCCTTAACAGGGGTGTGTCGTTTCCACTGGAGCCACAGCTCTACACTGATATTTATGACAACAAGGAAAATTATAATGATAAGCGCTGAGCTTATTTTAATTTCAATGCCCACAAAGAGTAATAACTCCACAGAGTAACATCATATCAATAAAAGAAAAACCTAAGGACAAATAGATGTCAAATAAAAATGTATTAAAAGTCAAATACCAGTAAAGTATATCAAATTGCACACACTTTAAGGGAAGGATGTCAAATTGCACACCCTTTTTTGCAGTTATACATTATATAGTGAAAACAATCTTCTGTTAACCAAAAAGTGCTTTCATTGGTGGAACAATATTTCTCCAACATCGTGTTTATTTGAAAGACCACCTACAACACTGGAACACTGCTAAAAAGGGCATAGTGGTCAATAGGGAATAGGGGTGAATAAGGAAATTCATTCATTTTTCTTTTTTCTTTTACCACAAGCTCTACAGCAGACATATCTGACAAAAGCCACCGTAGTGAACATCAGCACAGCTGCTATACTAAGCAGGAACAGAAGTACATCAACAGAATGGTATGCGTACCAAGGCATCCTGTAGGCATGGGTACGCAGGTGAGCAGCTCCCTTATTCCTCATAACATATTCAATCCAGAAGACGGCCGAGTCCAGAGGCTTCATAGGCTGGTCCCTGTGTAGACTGGAGAGTCGCTGCATGTTTGTCTTGTAGGAGTCGTCAGTGAGAATCTTCGTTAATGTCTGTTTGAACATGTGGCCATTCAGCTGAGAAAGCTCGAGAATTATCGCTGCGCCTTTGGCTTGGATTCGCATGAGGTTGTCAAACTGATCAAAGAACAAGGGAATTCCAAGGACAGGCACTCCATGGTAGATGGCTTCCTGGACTCCGTTGGTACCTCCATGAGCAACAAAAGCTTTGACCTTTGAGTGTGCCAGGAGGTCATTCTGTGGCATCCAGCTCACCAGCATAGTGTTGTTGCCCAGTGTGGACGGACTAGGTCCTAGATGCCTCCATATCACCTTCTGCGGTAGTTTTGCAAACACTGCAGCGATTTCATCTGCTGTGTCTTTGGGAAGACTGTTCACCAGAGTTCCCAATGACATGATGATGAAGCCATGTTCCCCTGAACTCTGGACAAAAGACTCCAAGTCCTCAGATAGAGGCTTCGAGGGCTTGCACTGAAACCCTCCTATGTAGATAATGTTTGGCATGGTGGGCCTAGGAAACTCGAACACGAAATCAAGCCTCATGAGCCAAATATCGGCCTGCTGCAAGAGGTCCACAATGTTACAGTCTTGGTCAAAGTACTTATCGCATAGTGCTTGGTAATGTGGCCCCACCACAAACCTGTCCTGGAACAGAATAATTAAATAAAAAAGGCTGTTCTGAACTCTTTGGAGGAATGTCATTTTGTCTGAGAAGCCAGTGCCTGGTATAGGTATGTAGGACAGTGGTGAAGGGGCGATGGCAAGATGACCTTCACCACTGGTGATCCAACGCACATTCAGAACCAGGGGTAGTTTCAGATAATGGGCCAAGACAACACCTCCAGTCATGGCAGGATCCGTTAGCATAAGATCGTATTGTTCATTTTGCAGCCTCTTAATCAGCTCTTTATCTTCAATGATTTGTCTCACAACATTGCATGTCAGCAGATGTGCATCCGAGATCATTGAGAAAAAACTCATCTGGTTCTTTAAGAAGGTCAGCACAGTAGCCTTACCTCTCTGCACTTCCATTGTTTTATTTAAATATTCATCAAAAAAGTCGACCATATTGTCGGTGTTAACCTCAATTATAATAGACGTGTAGATGTCTGGGTTTTCTGTGATGTAAAAACTTGAACTGGGTCGGATCACGGTGATGTCATGGCCCTCGGAATGCAGTTTCTCCAGCAGTACCTTCATGTTAATCCAGTGACTGCCGTCCACAGGAAAAACAAGAACCTTTCCACTCTCACTGCCCCAGATGAAGACAGACAGAGCGAGAAGTAATCCAGTAATGCTGGGACTCCTCTTCTGAACGACTGAATCCTTCATACCTCAAAATGTTAAATGTTGAAAAATCAAGTTTATATTTGTGAAAGGCAATATATAGCATTGTGCTTTGAAAATAATATAGTACTCTATGATTTGCATAGATCTGTGTCATCGCTTTAATCAGAAGTTGGTCGGCAGTATCAATGATTGTTTCGTAGTCTACTCCAGACCCATTTATTTACTGTTCCGGCTCATGTGTAATATTCAGAGCAGAAAAAAGTATTCATATATGAAAAACTACAAGAAAATACATTTTTAGAAGCCAAAATACTTACCTTATGTGATTGTGGCTCCTTGGAGAGGAAAAAAGTCATTTATGCGTGTATGAAATTCTCGAGTGTTAATCTGTTCATTTTGTGAGTTCAAATTCCAATATATTCCAAAGCTTCCAGTATGGAGCTAAAGCGCTGCCATAAGTATATGAATCTGAATTTTGTATATTTGATATGTTTACATTACATTTAATAAACTTGAAATATTTAATGGCATAATTCATAAATTAAAATTTTAACAATGCTTTTTTATGATTTGGAATTGCGAGATGGTGAAATTTGCTGTTGGAAAAAAATTATTTTCAAGTATGTGAGGAAATGGGCAGCAGTCACGTTCAGCTTCTTTTACATACAGAGATAAGGTGGCTTTCACGCGGCAAGGTGCTGGCGCGACTTTTTGAATTGAGGGATGAAGTAAGAATTTTTTTATTGGACTCAAACTTTGAACTTTCAGACCGCTTCACTGATTTTAAATGGCTTGCTAAATTGAGTTACCTCTCAGACATTTTTACCCACTTGAATGGACTCAACCTTAGCCTTCAAGGCAAATCAGTGACAGCATATCACATCCAAAACAAAATCGAAGCTACAGTAAAGAAGTTGGACATGTGGACCAAGCGTGTGGAGCAGTCAAACTATGAGTCATTTGACAATCTGTCAGATTTTCTGACAAAAGAGCACCTGCAAAGTTTGAAAATGCAGCTACACGATTACTTTCCAGCTCTAGACATTCATTTCAGCTGGATAGAAAATCCCTTTGTCGACATATGCCAAGGAGCCATCGCAAGTCTGAGTGCGTCTGAGCAGGACAGCCTTATTGATCTCTCTTGTGACAGTGCTTTAAAATTAATTTTTTCACAAAAGTCCTTGGTAAATTTTTGGCTTCATGTTGGGTCAGAGTACCATGATCTTTCAGACAAGGCAGTGAGATTCCTGATGCCGTTTCCCACAACGTATCTTTGCGATACTGGATTTTCTATGTTGGTGGTACTGAAGACCAAATACAGGAATAGGCTTAATGTTGAGCCAGACCTCCGTTTGCAACTTTCTGCACTTCAACCTGACATCCACCACTTGGTAGCTAGCAAACAACATCAGCCATCTCATTAGGTGACTGACAAAAAGTGCTGTAAAGTTTCTTTTGTTGTATGATTATGCAGTCAGTTTCACAGGTCACATGAATGGTTGCACTGTATTTGGTTTAAAACGGCAATAAAAATTATTCTCAGGGGGCCGTGGAAAGTTTTGGGGTGGGTTAAGTGGGCCTTGGGTTGCAAAAGGTTGGGAACCCCTGGTCTAGGACTATCAGGATCTTGCTGGTTCTAGTTATCAGAACTACAGGCTGTAAAATGGGCAATACGTTTCAAAGTATCATAGTAAATGTTATGCTATTGGCAGTTAATATTTTAAATACATAAAAAAGAAAGGCATAGCAGAGTGTTCCAGAAGTTGTTCATGCCGCCATTTTTATACATGTTTATTCATTCTTGTTAAACGCTTTATTTTCTTTCTACGATTGGCAGCATGGTGGGAATACGTAGGATGCAAGAAAGGGTACAAATAATAGTCATATTTTCCTTGTGCTTGTAGGGAAATGCAGACGTTATCAGGTCCGCAAAGCACCTGCTGTCCTTGTTGACTTCGCGCAGGAAGTGCAGCTGGGCCCTAGTCAAGATAATGTCAGGTCAATTATATATTTTAATGTAGTGAGCTAAATATTTTGTCTTAACAGTTATACAAGAGTACTATCTACTTCAATATAAATAATATGTTGTGGTCGATTTTGTGAATATCGATGCTTTTTAATGGTTTTATGTCCTTTAGGCTGCAGTTCAGTTCAGGGTGACAGAGTAGCTGTCTCTGAGATGGCCAGGTTTTACTACCTATTTTGATTATGTTCTGTTAAGCAAATATGTACTCTATAACAAATTTACCTTTTCATACAGTAATTGTAATTTCCTCACAGGTCCTTCCCTGGGTTTTTTACCAAAGGACGGGGGAAAAACGATTTTCTGCTGCTACACCTGTCCTCTGCAAACCAGCTAAAGTAATGCCATTCATCTTTTACCTCCTACAACACCTAAGGAACAAGACCAGTTGTTGCACACGCAACAAATGCAAGTTGTAATCTGGAAATGTATTTTTTTCCTACAGCAAATTTCACCATCTCACAAGTTAAAAACATAAAAAAACATGGTTAAAATTCTAATTTATAAAATACATAATTAAATATTTCAAGTTTATTAAATGTCATGTAAATATAATTCAAATATACAAAATTCTGATTCAAATACTTATGGCAGCGTTTTAGCTCCATACATATTGACCTATGTGTAGTGTTGAAGTATGATTATTTCAAGGACATCGCAGTAAAAGGGTGTGTGACTGGATACTCCACATTTACACCATGTACTGTATATACATATGAAATGAACACATCTGTAGCACAATACTGTCAAAAAATTTTGAAACTGAGGGATTAGAAAGAGAAGAATATATAAAAGCCCTTCCATGCCAAACAGTAAAAGTACTGCCAGCAACCAAGTATCATAAATTTCACACATATTTAAAAGTTTGAAATAATTACATGCTGTCATGAAACTGTCATGCAATTAAAGAAATATTACAACATGCCATCCAAAAATGTATCAACCCCTCTGCAGTTAATGTGTGGATACGACAGACCATAACATTTCACTGTACTTTTAAAACTAAAAAGCACACACTGGTAGTGGAAGTCTTGGGGCAAAGGAAGAGTTGCTCGGGTAGTCAATAAACATTGATGTGAAACATATTTTTGTAAAATGTACATCTGTGTAATTCAATCTTTCAGAGAAGGGGACTACTTTCACAGAGGGTCAAATGTGTGGTAATGCATTATCAATATAATGGAGCAGATGGAGTTTTCGGTAAAAAAAAAAAAAAAAACAGAATACAACACAGATATACTGCATGAATACAAAAAAAACCTTTCTGAACACTTAAGCAACTAGAATTGCTTTAAACTGTTTTGCTCTTGTATTTAAAAGAAGGCTAAAGCTACAGAAGAACTCCTTTGTCATTGTGTCATCTTAAGATATTGATTATTAGCAGCTATTGCTGTTTTGAATTCGTGCAATAATTACATATTTCAAATGTTTGTTGACAGAATTCAGGCTTGTATTGTAAATGTGTTTCATATGAAGGGTTTTTTATCCATTCTTTTCCATGTTTATTGCCAAGACTGATTCCCTCAGTATGGATTACGTTCAGCGGAGATGGCTGGAAAGTTAGCAGTATCTGGATCTGAGTCCTACGCGTCACAGTGAAGAGAGATGACAAAGGGGAGTGACAGAAAGACAGAAACAAGGCCAAGACTGGCTGCCACCTCTTTATCTCACACTCTTTAAATCCAGCTCGCTGTAGGCAGAAACACCCAGGAGCAATGAGATATGCACTTTCATTTGCGGAAGTGCAAGTTTTTCTCCAAATGAGGCATGATCCTCAGTTAATATCAGATGTACCCTCCAGTGCTTTGTAAGCTATGCTCTCTTGGTAATATACTATATGCCTTTACATCTCAAACACTGAAACTTATACTGTTCCCAGTAATAAACCTGGGGACTGGTGCATAGTAAATATGAAAATGTGCAAATAATTGGGACCATTTTATTGCAAACAGAACTTTGAAATATCTTATCATTTAAGGAATAGTAATAGAAGTAATTAGTGATAATAATTAGTATTAGTAATTTCTTCTGTTCTACAAGAAGTAATAGGATTTCTCATATTATTACAACAATGCCAAAACTGAATGTTTATAAGGTATACGGAGACATCAAACTTGAACCTCCTTTGTATTTCGTCAAAGACCATCCTGCAGGTCAGAAAACTAGCCAAAATTTCCCTAAACATCCAAAACAATACGGTATTATTACTGCAAAGTATTGATCTACAGTGTGTTACAAAACAAGAGCATTGCTCAAATGTCTCAGTACAGACTATAAAAGTGACTGGAGATGGGTCAACAATTGCTGAGTCTTTTAATACCCATGACAATTTATTTCAGAAATGACGTGTGACTCATGAGATGCTATGTTGTAAGGTTTTACTTTTCTGGACTGTATTTCACATTAACATAAGGTCCTTGAGGACAACTTTACTCTCGCCTGTCAGTTCAAATAGTCAAAAACGTTGAAACCCTGTGTCATACACTGGACTTTACCCTGTGCTTTATGTGGTATTGCACTATGCTATAGATACACTATGATATCCATTATTGCATAACATTAGCGTGATAATCCACATGTCAGTCAACGCCATGTCACAGATAAGGCCAAACATGTAACCAGAGAAGCAATTTCTCAAAAAGACCAGTCCAAGCTGCCGGGGGTTGTGTTTGTTGAGGCTGGGGTTCAACACTGAGAGCCATCAACTTCATGGCTAGAATCATGAACCCAATCCTGGCCTCCACTGTTCTGAATTAACTTTAACCTCATGGCGTTTAAACTCATGGCACCAAAGGTCATCACGTTGACGTGCCTTCCTTGACTGAAATGCTTGGCAGAACTGTGTGTGTTAAACACACGAATATCCAGATTATTTTTAATTCCTTTCAATAAGTTTTTGACTCATTTTTAATTTTGCATTCACCTCCATCTCTGACAGCATCATAGGCATTATATCTTCTGTAATACAGGAATTGCCAGCCTGCAGACAGGAACACAGTGGTCAACATAGGGGATATCAGGGATATCAACATACGCTTTGCCTCCACACTGTCCCCCCACTGTAACCATGACAAAGTCTTTAAGGTGTTTCGCCAACACATTATGATAATTATCTTTATCATTATGCATGGAAAATTCTGTTTAATTCTGTTTTTTAAAGATTAAATAACTATACTACCACCATCAAAGAATCCTCAATAACAACAACAATGCTAAAGAGAGCGATGATAATTATAGTGCATTAACAGTAAAATCCATCATTTGTGGAACAATATCACCCTCTGTAGGATGGGGATATGAAACCCATGCTTGCAAGATTACCATGTTAACGTGCTGTCATGTTTAAAGCATGTGTTTAGGTCTGTACGTTTCTCCAATACTTACCAATACTTTTAAAAAATCAGGGACACTTCCTTTATCATTTCCAATAAGCAGAACTGCATAATCACAGAGAATTGAAGTGAAAAGCATTAAAACGAAAAGGTTATCACTGTAACTCCCAGAAATGTCTCTCTGCTTTTTTAACACATCAACGATTAACATTCACAGCCAAAGTTATAATTAATACAGACTCAATAAGTAATTCTGGCTCTGAAATCACAAGCACTGTGACAAGTTAGATCTAAGTCCATCCATCCATTACCCAAACCACTTAATTCCGCTAGTCAGGGTCACAGGGGGGCTGGAGCCAATCCCAGCATCTCCGGGGCAAAGGCAGGGTACACCATAGGCAGGTCGCCAGTCTACCACATGGCCAACACACATGCTCACACTCACACCTACGGGCAATTAAGAGTGATCAATCAACCTACCACACATGTCTTTGGACTGTGAGAGGAAATCGGATTACCAGGAGAAAACCCACACAGGCACAGGGAGAACATGCAAACTCCACATAGAGCAGCCCAGACCGGGAATCAACCCCAGACTGCCTTGCTGTGATGCGACAGTGCTAACTACCACACCACCATGCCGCCCTAGATCTAAGTCTATACACTGAAATAAGCATTTATGTATGATATCAAAGCTGCCTAGTGTTATCCCTGGGTACAGTACCAAGACCTTCTGTAAGAGCCATTTTGCTACCAGAATTCATACAGTGTAATTACCTGAGGTAGACTAGCTGACCACTACAAACATGCTTTTTTTAACATGAGGGCCCTGGGGCCCTTAAAGACAGTAATGCTTTTTTTGCCCTTTAGTAACTGCCATTAAGGGTTAGCATAACTCATTTAAATCTTTGATACTTGTAAAATCTGATGTGAATCAAAGCTCTTCCAGCTCAAGAACAAAGTTAAAGAATGTCTGTTTCATATTTTACATGGAACTTGTCCACATTTTAACCAGACCCACTTGTTCAGAAAAAAAAAATTATGAAAACTTATTGAGGGAGGTGATAGCCAGACGCTTTCCTGGATTTGGAATAATAAAGTGCAGCATGGAAGTTAAAAGGTCTCAATTGAATGAAAGCATCTGACTGACACTGCAGCAGTGCTACAGTGCTAGGAGTGGGCTGAGTGATTTGTGTGTGTGTATGTGTGTGTGTGCGCACAAATACAAACCTCCAGGGCATACAATGCATTTTTTTTATTAAAACCATGAGGTAAACCTGAAAATGGCTTTGACATTGTTAGACCTGTTTATGACTAGAGCCATAAACAAATGGTTTTTCAGAAATGATGTGTCTGTTTGCATGTGCATAACTGTCACAAAAGTTTATACTAATCAGTGTTAATGAGACAGTGTAGACGCTCAACCTGCCACAGTGAGCATGCAGCTGCATGCAATGATCCAGGATTCCTCAAGCTCTTTATGTGGGGGTATCACAGACTGCACCCGGGGGTAAAGGTGTGGGGTGATACAGACTGTACCCAGGGGTAAAGGTGTGGGGTGACACAGACTGTACCCGGGGGTAAAGGTGTGGGGTGACAGACTGTACCCGTGGGTAAAGGTGTGGGGTGATACAGACTGTACCCGTGGGTAAAGGTGTGGGGTGACACAGACTGTACCTGTGGGTAAAGGTGTGGGGTGACAGACTGTACCCGTGGGTAAAGGTGTGGGGTGACAGACTGTACCCGTGGGTAAAGGTGTGGGGTGACACAGACTGTACCCATGGGTAAAGGTGTGGGGTGACAGACTGTACCCGTGGGTAAAGGTGTGGGGTGATACAGACTGTACCCAGGGTTAAAGGTGTGGGGTGATACAAACTGTACCCGTGGGTAAAGGTGTGGGGTGATACAGACTGTTGCCGGGGGTAAAGGTGTGGGGTGACAGACTGTACCCATGGGTAAAGGTGTGGGGTGACACAGACTGTACCCGTGGGTAAAGGTGTGGCAGGGCCGGCGCCACGGGGGGACGAATGGGGGCGTCGCCCCCTCAGGCGAGGTGTCCCGCCCCCTCAATGTAAAAAATAAGACCCATTTATTTTACAACAATCGCCACATGGTGCCCCCTCGGCCGCTCGACAATCGTTACACGCAACAACTTACGTTCGCCACCCCGAAATTTTCTGACGCCCCCTCACTGTATATGTTCTGGCGCCGGCCCTGAGGTGTGGGGTGACAGACTGTACCCGTGGGTAAAGGTGTGGGGTGATACAGACTGTACCCGTGGGTAAAGGTGTGGGGTGACAGACTGTACCCATGGGTAAAGGTGTGGGGGTGACACAGACTGTACCCATGGGTAAAGGTGTGGGGTGACAGACTGTACCCGTGGGTAAAGGTGAGGGGGTATCACAGACTGTACCCGGGGGTAAAGGTGTGGGGTGACAGACTGTACCTGTGGGTAAAGGTGTGGGGGTGACACAGACTGTACCCATGGGTAAAGGTGTGGGATGACAGACTGTACCCGTGGGTAAAGGTGTGGGGTGACAGACTGTACCCGTGGGTAAAGGTGGGGGGTGACACAGACTGTACCCGTGGGTAAAGGTGTGGGGTGACAGACTGTACCCGTGGGTAAAGGTGAGGGGGTATCACAGACTGTACCCGGGGGTAAAGGTGTGGGGTGACAGACTGTACCCGTGGGTAAAGGTGTGGGGTGATACAGACTGTACCCGTGGGTAAAGGTGTGGGGTCACACAGACTGTACCCGTGGGTAAAGGTGTGGGGTGACAGACTGTACCCGTGGGTAAAGGTGTGGGGTGACAGACTGTACCCATGGGTAAAGGTGTGGGGTGACACAGACTGTACCCATGGGTAAAGGTGTGGGGTGACAGACTGTACCCGTGGGTAAAGGTGTGGGGTGATACAGACTGTACCCGTGGGTAAAGGTGTGGGGTGACACAGACTGGATTCATGTATTCATATCCCATCCTGATAAATGTGTAATGACTCTGATAAGAGTTTGTGCCATGTTATGTAAATAATGTAACACATTAATTGCAAGCACGCCTGCAACCTCAGGCACTTTAATTTTCCTCATGGTTCTAGTACTTTCTTCACAGTGAACATGGACCCAGTGCAAGGCTGGCAAATGATGCAGAACGGAGGACAATTCAACTCAAAGGTTTCTTCCAAGCAAAAATAAACTAGCTTACACTGAAAAAACCTCGAAGGGCAGGGTGGCTAGTAGAAATGTTGGACGAAGCCCTGGCCTGGCTCAGAATAATGGAGAGACCAGAATAATCTATCATGTTCTGGCCATCCAAGTTGCTTTATTTGCTGTTAAGAAATACCTCAAGGAGATTATTTTGGATTCCTGTGGCCCTAAGAACAATATCACCATCTGAAGATCATAAGAAAAATACGTTTGGAATAAATTGATCTGATTTTATCTGTCCTGGGGCTGCCTCGTTTTTAGTGCCCTACCCATTTATTTTTCCTATACCACGTGTGCTATCACGTTAGAACCACGCTACAAGGGGCAGTGGTTGAAATGTTCCCCCAGGAAAATGGGCCAACGCTTCAAGAACCTAATACGTCACCAGCAGTCCTAATGGATTCACGTAACCACAGACTCACATTTCCAATATGCCGTCCTCAGCTGTGTCGATCTCCCTGCCATGGGCTACAGGGCTCTTTTTCCGGTTGTCTGCTGTCGTTCACAACTTCAATTTCACGCATCAACAGGCCACCAAATACAAAGAACACTGTTTTATTAGGAGGCTACTTGTGGTGCTCAGCAGGCACTCCTGCTGCTCTGCGCTAGTGCTCTGATGTCAGAGAAGCAGTCAAGTTCATCAACGTCGCTGCAGGCCTGTAGTTACATTCTGAGCGACATATGTGGGCGACATGAAAGTATGTGAAAATACCAGACTGTCATGCACAAATGAGCTATTAAGATATACCGTTATCTACTTATGAGGCATTGGCATACTACTAGCGATTTTTATGTTTGTTACGAAGACAATGACCATAATAGCGTTGCACTGAAACGATATTAAACTAAAAGCAACTAAGATGGCTATTGAAATGTTTTATATATTTGTTAATACAGAAAATTTCCATTTGTTTCATAGGTAGCTTACGTATCCACTTCAGATGAATCATAACGCCGTTTGAGGGGTCAAGTACATGTCACTATCAAGAATCAGGACACACTACAGGCGTGAACCCTAAGGATGTAGGGGCAGGGGACGAAATGGGATTGGTCCTTACATCCCTTTGGGCTTATTTTGATTATTTCATTTTAGTCCACGCTGTCCAATTCCACCTTCACTGTTTGAAACAAATTTGTTTAAAAGGCAACACACTGCCTGTAAAATTTAAGGAAGTTAAGGAAAATATCGTAACCCATAACCAATTGTTTTGTTGTTTATCCTATAGTGTATCCTACTCCGTTCACTTCCACGAACCGCAAAATAGCTAGCTAATTTTAACCACTCAATGAGGAGGCTACTTATTATTATTATTATTATTATTATTATTATTATTATTATTATTATTATTATTAATAATTATTATTATTATTATTATTATTATTATTATTATTATTATTATTATTATAGAATATTTTAAAAGACAAACTTCCATTGTGTTAAACTGAAAAAAGGCCCGTAGCCTTGAGAGGGTTAAGTACTGCGGCCAAGTTGCTCCGCATGCTCCGAAAAACATTTAAACCTAATTTCAGAATACTCTGAAAAATCTACCTTACAAACTAAATCTGAGAAACACTGGTTTGGCTAACAGCTGATCGAAATTCACATCACGAACGCACAGGGCAGGTTAAAAGGTTTCCTCCGATGTCTCTACCTATGCGGCACTGCTTGAACTGTGAACACCCACACCGCCACCTAGTGGCCTGAATCGGAAAACGAGCCAATCAATCCCAGGGTTCCCTGCGCGCACCACACCGACTCCTGTCCTGTATTCTGCTCAGGGCTAACAGCGGCGGACATGTTGATGTGGCCTGTTGATAAACAATACTGAATTTATTTGGGGGATTTAACGGAAAAGAAAAGGGTCGCTCCACAGGTGGAACACACAATGGATGCTGTCAATGCTTTTAATCACGAGGTTAGTTTGTCCTCCGTATATTAAAACGGATACAGACGGTTAGCCAGCTTGCTAACTATTATTAGCTAGATGTGTACCGCTAGCAGTCCCGAGGGCAGCTGCCACTCTCAGCGGGCCTCGGTGTTTCTAAACGCAGTTAAACCCGCACTCGGTGTGGACTAGCGAGGTACGCGACACCACCTCGGTTATTATAACCGCCGTGGACACTTTGTAACGCGGAGTTCCTCAGAGACTCGAGAGTAGCGAGGTGGGTGGCTAGCTAGCCAGCTCGCGCGATAGCACGGAGGCTAGCTCAGCTAGCTTAGCCAGCTTCTGGGCTGACCTGCAACTTTGGGGTCCGGCTTGGCTTTGTGTGCCGGTCTGCGTGTGAGGAGACCAGACGGGGTTGAGGAGTCTGTGGACGTACGTAGGAGACTGTATCTACTGTATGTACTGTATCTACTGTCCGTGTTGTTAGCTTCGCTAGCTCGGTGGCTCAGATGTTATTGATGGCAGTGAATGTAATGAGGAAGCTATGCTAGCTGTCTTAACTCCCACCACTTATCCGCCTTTCATTGATCTGGGATCATGTTTACCATTTTCACAGTTGGGAAGGGGTGTTGTATACGTCTGACACTCAGGTTGACAGTAAATACTAAGCAGATTGCTGGCTAGTTATGCTTGTAGAATCTGTTGTGTGGTCTAGCTTCCCTGCGTTGATGTGTTGTCCCTCGGCAGCAGAGAGATAGCTGCTGGCGCTTCGCCAGTAAGATGTGTTTTAAGTGTAGGTCAACATGTAACCCATAGGATGACACTGTGACAGTTCTGGTTCCTGGCGGTTATGGTTGTGTCTTTCGGCTTCAGCTGTCAGAAAGCATGCTTACTGCAGTGTGTGTGTGAACTGGTCATTCGTGTTCATAACACAGTGCTGATGCTCATATTGGAGCCTTCAGACAAACTCAGCCATGGTGCTGATGTTGCTTCTTTTGCATCTACATTGCAATTCCAGTCTTGGGTCCAGTCTGACCCAGCAGAATCTTTCACAGTGAGCAGTTGTAACACTACTGTAAAGAACCCAGTGTCGTGTGTCCCTTGCGTTCTTGCACATGTTCTTTGGTGATTTTGGAAGTGATAACGCAGATAATTCGTTCATATGTTCATCGAAGTCCTGGATCACTTGTACTTCTGTTGCATGCAGTATAGTTTGTATGATCTTCATGGAAAACTTTAGTATAAAATGCACTATATTTCCTCTCATTCAGAATTTTATGTGGGAATTTAGAATTTGAAAAAGGCACTAAAATAATTATTTATTATTAGATGTAGTCACTTTATAAGTGAAGCATTTAACATTTCACTAATCTAGCTTATCAATAGAGTTCTGCTATTGTTGCAGCTAGGTGTTGTCGATATGGTCAAAATATGATCACAGTTTATCTATATTGATCATTTTTACAGTATATTGTTTCATTATGTTTACTCTTTGAAGACCAGAGTGTCCAGTTACCTTTATAATGCTAACCCAGAATAATGAAATAAGAATTTTTAACTGTGCAGGTGTGCGTTTTGTTTGCCTTAACTAACATTACAGCATGCCTTGTACGCTGCTAAAATAAGGTCAATGAACTGAAAACCTGTGACTATCACAGATACTTTCAGCAGGGCAGCACACATCTCAAGTGTTTGCAGTGCTTAAACCAAGGCAAAAAATGTAAACAAGTGGCAAAGGCCCTGGCCCACTTACATGTAACTATAATATGAAATGCAGTTTTATAAATTTTATAATATTTAAAAACATTTTGGATCGACTAACATGGGCCCCAATTTTCATAATGATGGTGTAGAAACTGGGATGAAACCTGTTCATATGATGGAAAAGATTTATGCTGCTAACGACATTCCGTTCCTAAAATCTTATCTTCAGTGCTTCAGATATCCAGACCACTTTCATGTAACTCGCAACCTTAGTGATTTTTTTCTTTTTGCCTTTGGAGTATCTTGCACTTTCGCTTTCACACCCCCTGCTGGTTCCACTCTTTGTTTCTGTCATTCTGCAGGGCTGGTAGCTCACTAAATGTTTTGTGGTAGGAAATAGGAGAATATGTGGAAACCAGGAAGTGTAGATTGAGTGGCTGTTGTCAACTTAATTCTGCTGTTAGATCCATTTTGAGTGAAAATGTCAAAAGCTTCTGATTGTTCTGCACATAACTGTGATGCCGGTCCTGTTTGGAGACGGTTTCTTACCCTGCGGTAAGAACCTTACGGTGTTAGTGCTTCAGTGTGCCTTCAGCTCCACTGACTCAAACACCTGCTGCCATGGGCTTATGTTACAGCTGTTCTCCCTGATGGAGTCCAAACCTCCCATCTCAAGGGCGAAGATGATCTCCATTACGAAGTCTGCCATAAAGGCCATTAAAGTAAGTTTAGTGACTTTCCTATAATTATGAATGAGTATGATTTGTAATGATTGAGTAATGATGACATAGAAGGCATGGAAAACAAAAATGTTTGACAGAAATTGTTACTGTTTATTTCTCTTTTCCAGTTATACAAGCATGTGGTCCAAATTGTTGAGAAATTTATCAAGAAGGTAAAGGTTTTTGTTCTTCTTAATGTTCTGTATGGCCTCTATTCCCTCCTGTCTCTGTTAGATGGCATTGAAAAGGTTCACTTTTTCTCAACAGTGCAAGCCTGAATACAAAGTCCCAGGCCTCTACGTGGTGGACTCCATCGTACGACAGTCCCGCCATCAGTTTGGTGCGGACAAAGATGTGTTTGGTCCAAGGTTCACCAAGAATATCACTGGGACTTTTGAAAACCTCTGCTTGTGTCCCACAGAGGACAGGGTAAGACTCTCTCTCTGTCTCTCTACCTCTTTCTGTCTGTCTTTCCAGTGTAAGTGACTGAGTGACACAATGAACAATTTATACCTTTATTGCTACAAAATTGAAGTAAGCTACAAAATTGTGGTTGTTTTTTTATATTTTATGGTGTGGTTTTGAAACTGATAAATTACAAAGACACACAGCAAAAGCATCTTTCTGTCTGTCTGTCTGTCTGTCTTTGCTCTCTCTTCTGACCCATTTGCCCAACCCCTCTCTGTGCTTGCAGAGTAAGATTGTGCGGGTGTTGAACCTGTGGCAGAAGAACGGTGTGTTTAAGATCGAAGTGATCCAGCCCCTCCTGGACATGGCTGCTGGATCTGGCAGTTCAGCTGGGCTCCCACCAATGGACAACGGCCCAGATGGGGGTGAGTTAGTCAGCTAGCCAATGACCTCCTGAATGCCTTTTGCTGCAGTCTTGTTCTGATTCAGTACGCACTATCCATTAACAGTCAGGCTTCTGAGAGCATGTTAATGCAGCAATGTCATCTTGCAATTAATTAGTCAAACAGCAAACCTTTTCTGTTTTAGGTTGGTTTAGTGCTACTGTAAGCACTCTGAGCATCTGTTGCATATAAATGTAATGTGCTATATTTGTCAATTGTGATTTGTCACTGCAATCGAAATTTGTTCTCCGCTTTTTACCCATGTGTGCATTTAGAACACACACACACACACACACTAGTGATTTTTCGTGGCTTTTGCGAAAAGCCATTTAGCCCTTTAGCATGTATGTTCAGTCAGCATCCTGGCCAACAGCCTCACAAATGGCCTTCTTGGTTCATGCTACAGTCAGTTTAAAGACATGAACATGTCTATATGGTGTGTGTGTGTGTGTATGCATATTTATTTTGAGCCCTTCAGACATGCAGATTTGAGTCAGGACTGAAGTGAAGTAAATCCACTAACGCTCGTGGCTGATCCCCCTGCAGGTGCGTCTCCCCCCTCTCCAGCACGGGAGGTGGAGAACCACCCCGCCGTGTCGGTGAACTCCCTGCCGGTGTCCGTGCCCTCGCTGCAGAACTCTGACGCCTTAGCCGCTGTCGCACAGCTCTTCCAGTCCTCACAAGGGCAGCAGGTACCACGCCCCATCTGACGCGCTGCTCTGACCCAAACTCCTCCTTCATGGAGTTGCTTGGTCTCTCTTAGTCCCTGGATAGTTCCCCCCCCCCCCCCCCCCCCCCCTCCCCTATTCTTGCCACATGGTTTCACTTCCTGCACGTTCTCGTATACCTTCTCCCAGCAGCTCCAGCAGATGCTGCAGACGTTCCAGCAGCCCAGCAAGCCCCAGTCTCCAGTGGTGGAGAACATCGCCACGGCGCCCATCCAGGTCCCGCCGGTGTCCGTGCAGCCGTCCCCTGGGCTGGCCCCGTGCATCCCGCACGCCTCGCAGCCCGTGGAGAGGAAAGCCACCTTCGACAAGGTCCGTGCACTTCAACACGCCTTCAAGAGGCCTTCAACGCCAACACACTTCCTTCAGACCTTGCTAGACTAAAAAAGTATTTTACTGTGTTTTTATGTATCTTGTCAATGAGCACACTGAAACAAATCCCCAGCAACTAGCACAAGTTGCATGGCAATAAAGTATTGAATCTTGAATCTTGAAAGTCTGAGTTTTGAGTCACTGGGCTACTGTTTTGGTTTTTTTTTTTTTTGGTCTTTTTTTTCAAGGTCAAATTTGCTTCACATGCCCTGTTGTGTATTTTAGAAAATTCTCGATCGCTTTGATTATGACGACGAGCCAGACGGTGGAGATGAGAGCAAGAAGGATGAGACGCCTTCCGTCCAGTCTGTTTTGTAAGTCATGGCTCAGATGTCTTGAGTCCCTTTGTGCTTTATAGTCTCCCAAAGCCTCCGACGAGACGTTGTTCTCTACCTGAAACGGCAGTGATGCGGTGTGAGCTGTATGGTTGTAAACGGCCGCTCTGTGTGTTCACAGTGGCTTTCCTGAAGGAGCACAACAACCCCAGCAGGCTTCAGCAGCCTTCCCTCAGCCAACCAATCAGATGCAGCATTTCCAGCAGCACCTGATGAGCATGACTCAGGACCAACAGGTATGCTTGGCTCCTTAAGCCCCGCCTATGATGTAAAATTTACACAGAGATTTACCTTTAGACCCGTATGACTGCATCCGCAGAACCTGCTTGACCCCACACACCAGGCCTCTGTTTGACCCCACACACCAGGCCTCTGTTTGACCCCACACACCAGGCCTCTGTTTGACCCCACACACCAGGCCTCTGTTTGACCCCACGCACCAGGCCTCTGTTTGACCCCATGCACCAGGCCTCTGTTTGACCCCACGCACCAGGCCTCTGTTTGACCCCACGCACCAGGCCTCTGTTTGACCCCACGCACCAGGCCTCTGTTTGACCCCACGCACCAGGCCTCTGTTTGACCCCACGCACTAGGCCTATGTTTGACCCCACACACTAGGCCTATGTTTGACCCCACACACTAGGCCTCTGTTTGACCCCACACACCAGGCCTCTGTTTGACCCCACACACCAGGCCTCTGTTTGACCCCACGCACCAGGCCTCTGTTTGACCCCACGCACCAGGCCTCTGTTTGACCCCACGCACCAGGCCTCTGTTTGACCCCACGCACCAGGCCTCTGTTTGACCCCACGCACCAGGCCTCTGTTTGACCCCACGCACCAGGCCTCTTGTTTGACCCCACGCACCAGGCCTCTGTTTGACCCCACACACCAGGCCTCTGTTTGACCCTCACTTGATGCCATGTACCTCTCCAGGTTCTACCTCCGAACGGGCAGGTCCAGGGTTTCGGCCGGATGCCCGTTCAGCCCTACCCCGGCCTCTTGCCCCCGATGGGGCAGCCCCCGAGTGCGGGGCCCGCCGGCTTCCCCGGGTCCTTCCCTCCTCAGAACGACGTCTTCTCTCAGCTGCTGGCTGGTCAGCGTCGTCAGGTGAGGAGCGTGAATGGTGAACACCTTCATCCCTGGTGACGGAGAAATCCAGAGATCGCCCGGCACTTTATACGGAGCTTTAATTAGGTTTTAACTCATAGTTTTGATTGATGATTTTGCATGTTTGATGAATACACTGCTATGATAAATGCAAGTATTTTCCACATTTGATCCTTTCTGGTGTGCTGAATGCAGGAGGCCTCTGTGGATTTAGACACGTCTACAAGACATCAGCCAGACAGCAGACGGTCTCGGTCCCGCTCAGGATCAAGGTGGGAAGTTATGAGACTAGCACGCTAAAACATGATCATTGCAGGACACTGCAGTCAACACATACGTCACACGCTTCAGTCGTGATATCGGTCTGGTGGTCACCACAGTGATGGTAATTCCTGCTCCCGCTTCCTCAGATCGCCGAAGCGGAGACGCTCGCGCTCAGACTCCCGGTCCCGCCGCGCACGACACCGCCATTCCCGGTCTCGCTCCAGGGAACGCCGACGCCACTCGCCTCGCTCGCGCTCCCAGGAGCGTCGGGAACGTGAGAGGGAGCGCAGGCAGGCCGGCCTGCCGCCCATCAAGCCCGACACGCTAAGCGGTGAGCTGCCGCCCCCTTCTGGCCAGCAAAGGGAGCGTTTTAGCGTCTAAGGTGCACAGAAAGGGCAGGGTTGTTTATCTCGTAAGGTTTGGCCATTGTAGTGTTTATTAACCGCTGTCGTGGTATTTGCATTTGGCCCACTGCTAAGGTTGCAGTGCGCAAATGGGCTCTGGTAGGTGGGGGTGTGTGTGGGCTATGAGCACCCTGTTGAGTCTCAGGCGGTCCAGAGGAGTGTTCTGTGAGAGGTGAATTCACATGAGCTGACAAACGGTTTGGTCTAAATATATGTGTGTGTGTGTGTGTGTGTGTGTGTGTGTGTAGGTCAGTATACAACTGTATCACATTAAGAGCTTCCAAGCATTATGCTGTGTGACGTTCACAATATATCGTGTTGTAACTGCAATGTAATAACAGTATAATGTTGTTCTCAAAATTCAGCAGGCATACTTCCCAAAACCCTCAGTTCCTTGTGCTGTTTCATGCAGAAGCTGATTATCTCTCTGTCTCTCTCTCTCCCCCACCACCCCTCACCTCTTCTCTCTCTCCCTCCCTCCTTCCCCCTGTCTCAGTGTGCAGCACTACTCTGTGGGTGGGACAGCTGGACAAGAGGACGCAGCAGCAGGACGTGGCCTGTCTCCTGGAGGAGTTCGGCCAGATAGAATCCATCAACGTAAGACGTTACATCACTTCCTTCCTAGTGATTAGGCATCCTGACTACAGATTGTAGCATCTACTGCTATTATGCAGGATAATTGATGTCTGCGTGGGTGTTGTGTGCATTGTTCTGCGTTGCGTTTCCTCCCTAGATGATTCCTCCTCGTGGCTGTGCCTACATTGTCATGGTCCATCGACAAGATGCATTTCGAGCTCTGCAGAAACTTAGCAGAGGAACGTACAAAGTCAACCAAAAAGCCATTAAGGTACTGGAGACGTGCCATCACTTCACGCGCATTCTCTTCACGTGCACTTAGTGTTGCACGGTATACCGATACTAGAGTAAAAAGTAAGATACTTTTTAAAGTATCGTATCGAAGTTGTAATTCTTAGTATCGTGACACTACTACGTGCACTATACTATGCCAGTGTCGTCCAATCCCCTTCTCCTGTTTTCCCAGATCGCCTGGGCTCTAAACAAAGGTATCAAGTCCGAGTTTAAGCAGTACTGGGTTGTAGATCTGGGGGTCACCTACATCCCCTGGTCCAAGCTGAAGACTGAGGACCTAGAGGTTTTCAGAGAGGGTGGCATGCTGGACACAGATACACTTTCCCCAGGTAACGTCCTTGGCTTTAGCCTACTGGCACTCACGCTTTTTAGCTGCAAGCCAGTGCACCTCAAAAGACACCAAGCAGAAATTACGCTTGGTTCATTAAACCTAATGGACACTGCATGAATGTTAAAAGCTCAGAATATCTGTGTTCTGACGGAGAAGTGTGCTAACAGTATCGGGATGTATTTTGTGTTAACTGGAAGCGCTCAAACAATGAAACGCACACGCAGAGAGTCCGTTTTTGCCATTAGGCAGTTCCTTGTAGCCCTTTCCTATTTCACACACAAGTCTCAGACGCAGGTCGTCAGGATAGTTGTATTTGACCGTAGCAGTGACACTAGTCGTTCTCGTTAGCTGATCGCCGCTCGTGCTGGTCACACTAAGATTTTACACATTTACATTTACATTTATGGCATTTAGCAGACGCTCTTATCCAGAGCGACTTACAAAAGTGTACACCATCCACTCACAAGCGTGCGAGTGCTTGCGGCACTTACAAGCTTGTGGGAGTGCTTGTAATGGGACTGCAGGACTGTGCACGCTACCTGAGCAGTCGCTGCGAGGGCACACGGCGATTTATCGACAGGCACAGTAATCGTCTGTGACTGCGTTGACATGGTGCAGCGTGCGTAGGTGACGGTGGTGACCTTCCCCACTACAGTGTTGTCAGAGTCTTTCTTTCGTTAAGTTCCATCATTTCCTCTCTCAGCAGACAGCGAGATGCACCTTCCTGTCCATGGGTTAATTTTTCTCCATAGCACCTCCTTTTAGACTTCCACTCCATAAAGGTTCCCCAGCGCAGTAACGTTCGAGCAGGCCGATCTGGGTCTCAACGCCCCTCATGGTTTGCTTGATGTCATCTGTCCAGAGTGGCGAGGGCTCCAGCCGGTGCTGCAGATGCCAGACGAGACGTCCCAGAATGGCAGGGCCGACGTGGGCCAGACTGACGACCCAGCTATGCCTCCTGCACAGGTAGTGCTCACCAGCCCGTCTGTAGTCATCACTGGCCGCCTGTGTTTTATAGTGCTTGTTACCAATGCTGCTTAGTGAAGGACTCAGTAGCCGGATGCTAAATACAGGTTTCAGTTTATTTTAGTATGCAGTTGCGAGCATTCACTGAGAAAAATATACTGAACTTCATTTCAAGGAAGGGTTGCCTATGGTAACAGTCTGTTAGTTCAGAGAGCTCTGAACAGCTGGATTGTGTAATAATAAGTCTTTGTAACAAAAGTATTGCATAATATCTTAAGTGATGGTATTTGTCATAACTTACAAGCTTGAGGATTGTAATAGACTTTGAAATTTGAGCATTTGCATAACGTCTGTTATGCTGTTACATGTCTTGGGATTTTGCTTGCTGTGAATATATATTGGCAGGTTTGGCGGTATAATGCTACACTTAAACTGCTAAACCAGCCAATATATATGAGATAAACCCACTCACCATGGGATAAACACACACGTGCAGTATCTTTAGTGTACTGTGAGTGAATATGACCCTGACACACGTGGACACAGGAATTTGTTCCTGTTGTTCCAACCTCCTTTTTTGTTGATATTAGATTATTAATGTTCAAACCACTTATTTTTGCTCATTTAGAGGGAGCATTTATTTTTCTGGATATCTAAACCATCACGTCTCATTGTAACAATTCAGTCTTTTTAGTGGGTACAGCACGTATGCTGCAGACCGCTGGCAGGCTTTGTGGATGCCGGTAAACATGTTTGTTTCAGGTTTCACAGTGCAGTCCTGCCTCGGTTTGATTGCATTACATTGCACATCACGAAAAGCAACTTTGCAAGAGAAGTGTGCTTTTCAAGAGAGGTTGATTGTTTTGGCTTCTCATCACTTTCCTCGTAATTAATAACAGAAGTGTGTTCCCAGTGCTGCAGAAGACCTACAGGGACCAGGGTCAGTGGCAGAGAAACAGATTGTGGTGTTTCTTGTAACACTAGTACTGGAGTTGTGAAATATTGTGCCAGTGTGTTGCGTGTAAAATGCATTTGTAGTGCTCATTTGTGATGCAGCGTGAAATAAAATGTTACATAAAAAAATTATGTAATATTAGTGAAAACATTATGTAATGGTTGTTTTTTTCTAGATTGTTGTTTTTGTTTTTTACCTTGTTTATGTTTTCACCCAGGTTCCTGTCCAGCCAACAGGGGCTGCGGGAACAGTGGGGGTTCCGCCTCCGGGGTTCCCTGGTCCCATGACCATCCCACCGCCCTCATTCCCACCCGGGGTTCCTCCTCCTCCTGGACCCTTCATGAGACCTGGATTTAACCCAATGCAGATGCCACCAGGTACCATAGATGTGGTGTCACTTAAAACTTCTTGCATGTGCATTAATAACCATTAGTTGATTCCTGAGTGATGCAGCGTAAATATGTTTTCTGGTTGTAGTCATGTGTCAGAGAAAACATGCTCAGCACGCCCTCGGAGGGCGTAACTCCTAACTCCTATGGTGTTCACCTACCCCTGAAAGCATTTCTCGCAGAGAATTACTGCAATTACAAATGTTTTGTTGTACACATGTTTATTTCCTGAGTGTGTATTGGAAAAACAGAAAAAAACAGAGAAAAAATGCAAATTTGACATAATTTCACACAAAACTCCAAAAAAAGGGCAGGACAAAATTTTTTGCACCTTTTCAAAATTGTGGGTTAATAACTGTATCAAGCATATGGTGCTCGTTTAAACTCACCTTTTCAAAATTGTGGGTTAATAACTGTATCAAGCATATGGTGCTCGTTTAAACCTGTTGCAACTGTGGTCGATAAAAACAATCACACCTGAAACCAGATAAAGAGGAGAGAAGCTGCCTCAGTCTTTGCATTGTGTGTGTGTGTGCTGCACTAAGCATGGGGACCAGAAAGAGGAGAAGAGTATTGTCTTGAGGACCTCAGAAGCAACGCTGTATCAGCAATCTCATGGTTACAAGTGCCTCTCCAGAGAGCCTGATGCTCCTTTGTGTACTGTGCACAACATCATCAAGAAGTTTACAACCCACGGCACTGTAGCTAATCTCCATGGATGTGTACGGAAGAGAAAAATTGATGAAAGGTTGCAGCACAGGGTAGTCTGAATGGTGGATAAGCACCCCCAATCAAGCAGCACCAATTGAGCTCCGAAGAAACTCAAGCTGTCCTGCAGGCTCAGCGTGCATCAGCTTCAGCACAAACTATCCATCGACCATTGACATTTAAATGAAATAAAACGCTATGGCAGGAGGGCCCCACAAAAAAGCGTGTATATAAGCATGTATATATATATATATATATATACACACACACACTTTTTCTGTGTGTGTATGTATAACATTTCAGGAATGTAATTACAGTAGTATTTATCTGTTATTTGTCTCCGCCCACATTCAGGATTCCTTCCTCCTGGTGCCATGCCTCCTATCGGCTCGGCTGGACCCCCGCCACCCACGTCGGCCATTGGCCTGCCACCAGGTCAGACCAGCACCTACTCGCTCTTGTCCTTCTAAGCCTCACAAAGCTCATTTAGGCCTTTGCTTCTAGTGTGAAGCTAACTGACAGTGGTATAACTGTGGTTGTGTTTCACTACCATAGTTAGTGGCTCAGTGGAGGACGTGCCAGGTGATCCAGCAGGTATGGGCTCCAGGGTCAGTAGGGACGCAGCTGATGCATTCAGCCCTGTTCCAGGTGGGTGATGGTTACTGGCAGCCATTTTACACCAGCGAGGAATGGGCTTTGTTCCAGTTCACATGCTTCATTTTGAGTTTCCCCACAAAAATAAATCCATGTTTTGTAAATGCAGATTCTGAACTATGCTTGGTATCTATTTTCACCCATTTGTGTATTATATGAATCAGTTCCTGTTTCGATCTCCATAGGCAACCAGGTTCCACCAGGTGGTCTGCCAGGAATGAGCATGCAAAATCCACCAGGGCTTTTAGGCTCAAGACCAGGTGTGATGCCTCTACAGCGCCCCCCGGGGATGCCTCCTCCACATCTACAGCGTTTCGCCATGCCACCTCCTCGGCCGGGCATGCCACCAATGCCTCCGCAGATGGTGCCACCCAGGGGCCCACCTCAGATGGTGCATTGTGAACCTCCACCTGGGGGCTTTGGAATGCCTCCCCCTCCACACCCCATGAGGGGCCCCTTTCCTCCACCGGGCCCTCCGTTCATGAGGCCGAGAGGGCCAGAAGGGCCTCCGGAGGACCACGAGGGCCGGCACTTCCGGAGCGACCGGGCTGCACCTGGCCGTGAGCGGGACCAGGACTGGTACAGCGGAAGGCGGCCGTTTGGTGAGGGGCGCAGTGCCGAGAGGCCAGAAGGGCGCGACCGCTTCGGGAGCTGGCACGAGGAGGCGGAGCAGAGGGCGGGACGGGATAGGGGGCGGGATCGGAGAGACTGGAGGCGGAGCCCCGAACCAGACAGGGAGCGAGAGCGAGACAGGGAACGGGAGGGCGAGGAGCGCGTCAAACGCAGCAGGGACAGGGAGAGGAGCACCCGCTGGGACAAGGACGACAGACTGGACAGGTTGGCCAATATGGGCGGGGCACCCAATGGACACGAGATGCTCAGAGACTCGAGCAGCTCTGAGCGTTTGGCGGACTCTGCCAAAGAACTGCCCCAAAGCACGGCAGACGCCCCATCCCATCCTGCTGAAACAAGCTCGGAGACACAGGAAGTCCAGAGCCAAGCGGCAGAGCAAAGCGAGTCGACAGAGTCGTAGGCGTTGGTTAGCTGTGGAGCAGGAAGACACTCAGAAGACGTTTGTCCCTTTTCTTTTTTTTTTTTTACCTGATGGTGTGTTTGTGTGATCACTTGCTGATGTACAAATGAATATTGGCTTGACCGTTAATGAAAATATTATTTTGCAAAAGGGTTTAGACCTGAAGGGAAGGATCAGATACTTGAGTAATGAATACGGACAAACAAAAAATGATCTGATCTTGGATCAGCTTGCTCCTTGTCTGTCTACATGCCCTTCTTGAGGACACCACTGTCTTAACACGCAGCGTATGACCCAGAAACTACATGCTTTTGCCAGATGCACAGTTTTTTGGTTCCATAGAAATGGACTACGGTCTGATTCTATGCTTGGTTCCCCTTGTTTTTATTTCATTATATACTGTAATTGACTTTATCAGGTTTCTAGCTACCGTGGGGCATAGCCCTGTGAATCACAAAACCCCTCGAGCTTCAGTGTCTGTCTGAACCAGTGTTTTATGACCCTGCACTGCACATATTGGTGGTTTCCCTGCCCTAATTGTGTAAAATTGGTAAGCAGCAGTGCAGAGGTATTCCAAAGTAGGATTGGGAAAAACTGACTTAAAAAAAAGACAAGATATAGTAAATAACTGCTGTAAATATGCGTACACCATTCAAATGATATTTGTAGATTTGGAGAGAAAGGTGTTTTTGAAGTATTTCCCTTGAGTGTCAAAGATAGAAACCTTGACTAAAACAAGATAAAGACCCTTTTTGCTGTAATGTTTTTAACTTACAATGTTTACATTGTACCAGAAATGAGATGTTTCTATACTTTTTAAGTTTGTGGAGATGTGAACTCATTTAATATTTCAGCAATGGGGATTTGGTTTTAATAAACTATTTTCATACCAAAATGAAAGAACCGACTTCACACATACTGTCAGCTCTCAGTAGACCCGGAGTCCTTCTCAGGATTTGTCCGTCTATCTACCGTTAATTGGGTTCCCATTAATCCTAAAATGCAAAAACGAATAACCCTTTTTGTGTTGTAGAATATGGAATTAAGAAAATGCTGTTTTCTACAACGTGCTTAAACTAAACAACATATGAAAAAAATGAATGTGAACAAATACTAACTTTTTTTCTTTTCTAGTGGTTAATTATGGGCTGGGCTCCAGATTTTAGCGCGAACCTGAGGTTTTTAACGCCAAACAATAATTAGTTTAATTCGAATAATTAGCTTAATTAGTTTGAAAATGAGTATATTTGACCCATTTCATGATTTAATTAAGGCTGTTGAAGGACGGAGCAACATATGCTGAGATGTTTATGCACATTATGGAGCATGAATGTCCTTAGGGTGTTTTGAGGCTAATGTAAGGAAGCTCATCTTCCGAGTCCGTATAGTATTGTTATGGCAACTTGAACAGGAAAGCTGAAGCTGTTTGCCGTGACAGTTTCCGGTGAGACCTGATCGGTGACCACAGACCGTCCGCGGCGGTTATGACGTAGTCGCGCTACGCCTGACCTCTGCACCAATCAGCTGCGTCCTTTCATGATCGTAAGTGGGAGACTGGAGCTGTCGAACACTGCCGCTAGATCACCTCAGATCACCTCGTTCACAGTCTGCGCAGTTAAACGACATGGCATCGAAAGCCGTTTGTGTTCTCAAAGGGACTGGAGAAGTGACGGGTACAGTTTACTTTGAGCAGCAGGTAGGCGAAGAGCTTTTTGAAATCACTTGGTAACAACTAATCACTGTTAGTTGCTACTTAGTTGGCTAACTTGCGGTAAGAGTGGAGCTAACCTTAGTTAGCTATCTCACCCTCTACTGTACCTTCATCTAGTATCTGTGCAGCTACACTCCTCTGGTTAGCTGAGGAACATTCGTGTAGGGTAGCTAGCTAGCTTTGCTAGCTACGCTTAGTTACGTATGTAACTAACTGATTACTTAAAGTTACCAAGATAACTGGCAAACACGCTGGATATCACATTTATCTCTGATACACCCCTGCAGTCATTCTTAACCTTATAAATGCTTGATAATTTATAATTTGGCAATAGTTAGATATAGCAATAACCATTAATTTAGCGTATCGATTAATATTGCAAAACAACAGCTATACAGATAGATATCCAAGCTCGCTAGCTATGTTAATGAATAATTGTCAGACATGAAATGAACTTGGTGACCAGGCGATTGATTTTTGCTGAGTCATGCACAACGTTGCGTAATGACGTTGCGTAAAATTTACAATTGATGTCACCAAGAACATGGTGATACCGTGTAGACCAGACTGCACTCATCTTGTAGGGGAATAGTCTTGGGTTTAGAATAACTCAAAGAGCGGTGAATGAGTTCCCAGTCGGACGACTTGAGTGATTCAAACGTCTTGCAGGGAGGAGATGCGCCTGTGAAGATTTCAGGAGAGCTCAGTGGTCTGACCCCTGGCCTGCATGGCTTTCACGTGCATGCTTTTGGAGACAACACGAATGGTGATGTATTTGTTTTATTCATTATTTTGTCTTCAGATGTTTTGTCATGTTAATCCTAATGACCAAAATGTACCACAAAGCTTTAAATGAATAAACATATGACCGTTTTGTTTCTGAAATGTGCTTCGATTTATGCTGCTTCGTGAATGAAGCATTGTTCTCATGCTGTTTTGCTGTTAGGCTGCATCAGTGCAGGGCCACATTTCAACCCCTATAAGAAGAACCACGGTGGACCTAATGATGATGTCAGGTATGCATATTTGGTGCTGAATTCAGTTTCTCATAAAAAAAGAAATTGTTGCTTGCAATCACGTAACTACATAACTTTTAAAAAATTCTTTTTTTTTTTTTTTTTTTTTTTACTGATTTGAGACTACTTGTACTTAAAGGAACTGGCAGGGATTTGCACATGCATGACTCTTTCTGTCTGACCCGGGTGGCAGTAAATCCTGCTTATCCACGCACTTCCTGTGCACTTGCTCAGTGTCATGTGATCTATTTAACAAACTGCTGGAATCTTGATTATGACTGAATTTCATGGGTTAGTGATGACCTTATTAAAAAAAAACCCATTCTCAAACACAACCAAAAAAAAGGGAATTGAACTGAACCCGGAACCATTGGACATAATTCTGCTTTTGTTATCCGGGCCTGTGTTTGTATGTGCTGTTTCTGACGAGCACCAGGCCTCTTATTAGTGCTGTTCTCTTACAGGCATGTGGGTGATCTGGGAAACGTCACCGCTGGTCCTGATGGAGTTGCCAAAGTCGACATTGAGGACAAACTGGTGTCACTGACGGGGTCCAACTCGATCATTGGGAGGACCGTGGTGGTGAGGCAGCCATACCAGTGTTGATCCGCCGGGCCGCACTGGCCAGCATGCATGACCCTGGTGTTTACTCGGTTATTAATGTGCTGCATTGCACGTGTTTTCCCAACTGCCTTGATAATGATCATAACATAACGAAGGCCTGCGTGAGCGAGAGGGAAACCTGGACGTGCAGTGTGTAGGAACCTGCGCAGACTCGTCTCCACACACTGTCAGCTGTGTGTGGCTCCTTGCCACTCTATTCAGTGTGTGTGTGTGTGTGTGATTTTAGGTTCATGAGAAGCAAGACGACTTGGGAAAAGGTGGCAATGAAGAAAGTCTGAAAACGGGCAACGCAGGGGGGCGTCTGGCGTGTGGTGTTATAGGCATCACCGAGTGAAGTGGGCGTGGATTCAAGGGGGCGTGGCCGCAATGGGCATGACCACCATGCCACTCACTTGCCTGCACTGGAGCCACCTGGTGGAGTGATCAGTGCAGGTGCCTCAGCTAGCACTTATACGTTTTTTACCTACTTATAGAATAAGTAACGTACTTGCCACAGTTGTGTAAGTCTGTTTTTGCAAATATTATATCTGTAAATTGGTTCATTTTCTTTCATGGTAAATTTGGAAGTCCGTAGCAGCAGACTTAAAGCATGGTTACTCTTGAATGTCACCAGTTTTGCAATAAACGTTTGCTGATTACCGTTTGGTTGGAATGTTTGATTTGGATACGCTTTCAGTAAACAATGCCTTTTGTTAATAGTTACTGTTAAAAGCTGGCTTTACTTTCTGATGACAAGTAATTGCTTTTGAGCTGAATGTCATTAAGGGGAGCAGGGGATGTGTAGGACGCCGATTTGTGGGAGTTTTGTAATTACCTGGTCACACCACTAGGTGGTGATCTCGCACTTAAATTTGTTACCTAGGTTTGGTAAGCTTTCGTTAGGTCTTTGAAAGGCGAAGTGTATTCATGTAGCACATTTTCATAAACAAGACAATTTCAAGTTGCTATAAAAATAAGTCAACATTTTTATATGGAAAAAGTAATAAAGTTAAATTGAAAAGGATAACTAATTTCAGGTCCATATCTCTTATGGGAAGTTTATTGTAGGCACTTCGAATGCCTGCGTGCTTCAGACTTGTAAGGAGGAATAATCTCGCTTGTCACCCATTTATTTTCCCTGAAGCTAAGCTACATATGGTCTGTACCTTGTGCCGTTTTATTTTTTTTATCATTCTTGTTTACTTTTCATGGCGTAATCGCCTTGCATTAAGGAATAGCTAGCCTTTGGCATCAGCATTTCCTTCTGCCTATGAATATGACTAAGTGGGCAGCTATGTTTTTGGCGTCTGACTTTAAACGTGATCGTGTTATTAAACTTCCGTGTCTGCTGTGCCTTCTGAAATACTCCAGGACCGTTCCCTAGTGCTGCCTTCTCCAGGACCCCTCCTTTGTAATTGGGTAGGTTACCATGTGAAGAAATCATGGTTTTTTTTTTTTTTGGGGGGGGGGGGGGTGTATCCATAAGTCCACAGAGACAGCAACCTGCAACACTTGATTGTCATCCAATCCATACAATACTTTAAATGAAGAACTTGATGGGTCCCTTGATGTTTGAGGTCCAGAAAAGAGGTGTAATTAAAGATGTAACAAGTTATTATCCACGTCCCTGGAATCTTCAGATTTATATAGACATAGAGGTTAGTTATATAATGTTTTTACTTAGAGTTGCAGGAATGAACTTCCAGAGGTATGTGCAGTCAGTGAAGCATGATGATTCAAAAAGCTCATATAAATAACCTCAGAAAGTCTGGCCATAAATAATATAGGAAATATTCAATGGATGCCACAAGCCACAGTTGACTACATCCTCATGAAACGCAGAACTTCATCCAAGTTTTTAAAGAATTTTTAGTAGCTGAACACAGTGCAAACTGGGTTACCTGGTTACCTGAACCCAGGACCAGCTTGTTAAGCAGTCCATGCAGCCTTGAACTGTTCTTTCCGTCTGCTGCGTGCGCACACCTGTCTTAGCCACTGAGCAGAGGGGAGCTGCATCTCAGAGGTTTGCACATCAGAGTTCTCATCTCTCCAGTGTTTTATACACAAGCTTCTTTGCACTTGTGGCTAAATCGTTCCATCGCTTCACCACAGCTTTCACAGTAAATACTGATGGAGGTGACGCTGAGTCAGTGTTGAGGGTACAGTCAGTACTGAAAACAGTATATGGACCTAACTTACTCCTGACCATGCAAATACTGATATCAAAACGAAGGGTACAGTCAGTACTGACTATAGTATATGAACATAACTGTTCCTTCTGATCAAATACTGATATCAAAACGAAGGTTAAATGCTTCAGGTGTAAAACGTGTGCGGATCTCCCACTGCTTGTCTATTTCTTTGTTCTAACTAGCTGCCTGAGCACAAAAAGCTGAGCGTAAAGCTGCCTAACCCTTACGAGCACAGAGAGCGCCCTCTAGTGGGGCGTCCTGATTTAGAACAAAAGAATCGCCCATATTTCATAGAAATCCCCTCTAGTCAGTCAGAAGAGGTTTGTATGTTTTTTTTTTTTGTCAGCCCAGCCTGCTCTTCTGGAGCAATGCAGGGGGTTTGGAGGGAGGTGGGAGGTTCAAGGCGGAGCTTAACGCTCCACTGCGCTTCAAAAAAAGTTGATTACATCGGGTCATATCAATTGTCAAGGACTGTGTTTAACCCAGTGTCTCAAAGAAACCACAGAGGTGGTCTGAAATAGCAAAGTTAGCTAATCTGTTCCTGATCTAGATGCTACACAGTGAGGAGAGGAGCAGAGGCAGGAATCTGACTTGAGCGGGTCAAATATGCCGTAATAGTTTGTCTGGGTTAGAATTCCTGTCCCTGCGTTGCATTAGAAGGTGTGGCATTTCCAGTCCTCATTTCACAAAACCCTCTTTTTGTAGTCTGGAGATATTTTTGGACCAATGTTAGATGTCTGGGTCACAGGGTTAGATGCCATGCATGGCCACAACAGGGATTGGTCAGACAGGGATTGGTCAGTGCCTTCCTACAAACCACTGGCTCCTCCTGACCCGACCTTTCACCCTCGGCATGTGCATAGTCTAGCCGGGGAGCTCCGAATTAATGGAGTGAGTTCGGTCTGGCCTGAGTTGGCATGAAACCTTTACTGCCTGAGGAGTCCTCTCTCAGCTGCCTGTTTATAGCACACGGGGCTCACATACTGGGAGGAAGGCTGTGCATTTACACAGACCTCAAACTCCTCCCCCACTCCCTCCTTCCTTCCACTCCTCTCTCTGTCTCTCTGTCCAGTGTTTATGTGGAAGAGAATGACACGGATGGGCCTAGGCTGAGTACCGACTCTGTCTAAGAAGTTTGACATTTATTGATAATACCACTGAGTGGTGAGCTTGTCATGTATCAGAGGTTCATCTCTCATATTTAATGTATGAGTTTGTCTTAGTCATGTTTACTGAAGATGAAAGTGGTGATGTCTGGTGCTATCTGCTTTTTTAAATAGATTATGGTGGTCTGTACATTAAAGGAAGACAAAAAAGTCCAGATGGGACCTGACTAGTGTTTATTTTAAATACGTATAAGCATTGTGCAATAATGTAGATGTCTGTTAATTTTCACCTAAAATAAAATTTTTATATTTATTTGAATTTTTTAAAGTTTATTAATTTTAGCATGACATCAAAAGAGACCAATTTGTAGTTTCTTATTAAACTACTGAACTCCTCTTAGGGTCAGTGGTTCACCTCGGTAACTACAGAATTTGACCTTTGATCCTAAAGAGATTTGGCTGGCATCCAGACAGGAACTGAACCTTAGTGCAATCTGACCTCTGCCCACCAATCACTCAGTGAACCAGCCATGATAATCAATAGCTCTTAGTTACATTTGTAGAAATAAGATCTCCAAACATTCCAGCTCACTGTCCTAAGTAGTAAACATAAAGTTATAAAAGACTTAAAAGTTTAGCTGTTGCAGTATGAGTCAGAGCTATTTGATGGAAACTGGTTGAATAAAGGCTAAAAACAAAGAAAGGGAAACTCAAATCTGTTTGTGGTCAGTGTGTTCTGCACTGTGACAGGGAGTCCTTCTGCCAAGAGGATCTCCACAGAACATGCCCTCTTTAGTTTAGAGAGAGCCACCGTACCCCCCGGCCCAGCTGTAAACCGCCACAGAGATTCCAAGTGCACTTGCCAAATGTGTGTGACTATGAGACTTTGACATTGCAGGGCATTCCTTCCATAGTTCAACAGGAAGTGGAATTTTGAAGGAAGCCCTTTCAGATAATGGGTTGAGAGTGTGCTTGTGTGGAGCTGTCAGCGAGCCTGTCTCATTCACAGTGCGTCTCTCAGTAATGCTTCTCCATTCATATCCTGTGAGACTGACAGACCAGTGGCCCTCAAAGCCGCAGATTTGAAAAGCAGTTATTTAAATCTCCTGCTTTGACTGCAGCGTCCAAACGAAGGGCCAGCTGTGAGATGGAAGAGCTAACAGGAACATATCCTGCCCTGCTGAGACACAGACGGATCCATCTTGGATGGAAGCTAACTTGGGTGGTTCACGTGAGTGCCCCTGTTTCAAGGCCTTGTCTGAGGGGGGCCCTCTTTTAAAAATCAAGAGCTCCTGCAGTTTTCAAAGTCTTCACAATGTTTTAGGGGTTTAGGTTAGAGGAGATCAAACCTGCTCCTGTATATCTATCACCCTCCAGAGTTTAAATCCAGCCCCTGTCTTACACATCTGACTGAGGTAAAAACAGGCCTTTGATAGCTGATCTGCTGTGGATGTGTTTGTGTACGCCTATCTTTCTGACAAACCTTCCATTTTGGTGTGTAGCAGTATGTAGCTCATCTTTTGGAGAGGAGCATTATGTCTTGTCAGGGGTTTTGAGCTCCACCCCCCCCCCCCACTTCCACACAAGACTGCCCCCCAATTTTCTTCTACACCCACCCCCACCCCCACCCACCCCGTTGGGGCTCCCGCTTCATGTCCCTCGTTCTCCCACTTTTCTGCACTTTCGTTTCGGGTGCTGCGACCCACACCCCGTTGCATTGCCGGGTCTCTTGCCTCTGGTGTGACAATGGCAATAAATTAAGATCATTCTTAATCCTGGCTGGGGTGGTCGCGCATGTGTGTGTGTGTGTGTGTGTGTGTGTGTGTGTTATTCATTATCAAGGTGGTGCTGGGTGGCTCTCTGGCAGGGCCCGACGGCTCTCTGGCCGACTATGTCTGAACTCCAGCTGGGCGCAGAAGTTATTTCTGTAATTGCTTTCCATTATCACGTCCTGGTGGGAGTCACGTCTGTCTCGCGGCTCGACAGACCTGGGCAGTGATTAGAGCTTGTAATTGGAATGGTGGCATGTTGGCAAAGAAGAGCAGACTGGAGGAATTAGGGCTCTGTGGTTTAAGTGTGTAGGTTCTGTGTGTTTGTTTTATCAAGAGCTCTTTGATAGAGATGGATTTGGAGGGAATGCTTTGAGTATTCTGTAGTAAATATATCACATGCTCTCTGCCATTGTGTAGATTTGATTTTTGGCGTACTGTCTGGAAGTTGTGTATATTCTCAGCTGTACCATACATATTTGCGTCTGCCCCCTGCTTTTTGAGCAATCCATCGAAATGCTGAACTAAGCGGACCGCACAGAGAGGTGTGCGCGTGTGTGTGTGTGTGTGTTAGTTACTGCACTGCTTTTTGTTCATTTAATACAATGTTTCTCAACCCTGTTGTTGGGACCCACCTGGGTCCAGAGTTCTTTCCAAGTTCCCAACTCATTAGGTTTGAAGAAAAACACAGAAGCATCTGGTGGACTTCATCTGGATTGTAGGAACACAGCAGCTTTAGTTCATTCTTGGGACTTTGGTTTGTGTATATCTTCAGTCTGAATAATTCACAGTCTTCCTGTGTGTTCGCCTGTGAGGGGGAGAGAGAGGAGTTCAGATAAGAGCTCTGGGATTTTGGGTGTCTGTTTGAGCTACACAGTGTGGCTGTGCCTGGCCTTGATTTTTGCGGTTTTCCACAGGGATGAAGCTAGTCTTGCTCTTCTGTATGTGTGCTGTAAGGCCTATTTTTAGGACTGTCTGCCTTTACAGAATTTTAATAAACGATTAGGAGGCCATGACCATGTATTTTAGGAAACTGCCATAGCTGTAGAATGTAGGTCTGTTTTGTGTCGGATGCTCTTTAGCACAGGGACCGGCCACTCAGGGCCACACCTCCGAACGGATTTGAGGGGGATTTCAGAAATCCAAATGTTTTGAAACCAATTGTCTGTTTGCTCATCCTGAATGAGACAAGGTCTGAACTTTAGTGAGAAGGCCAGTAAAACTGTGGCAGGCTTCAGGCTGTGAAGGGCTTGTGTGTGTGTGTGTGTGTGTGTGTGTGTGTGTGTGTGTGTGTGTGTGTGTGTGTGTGTGTGTGTGTGTGTGTGTGTGTGTGTGTGTGTGTGTGTGTGTGTGTGTGTGTGTGTGTCTTCTTCTGCTCCACCCTCCTGTGTGTGTGGGTAGATTACTTTCCCCCTGTCTGCAAGGATGAGACTTCAGTCTGGCTGAGAGAATATTTTACCTTCTAATGTCTTAATCCTCACAGCCGTGTTCTGCCAGCCCAGTCCTCCGCCACACACCCACTTTCTGCTCCTGAACACTAAATCATTGTTTGCGTGGGGGTGGGTGTGGGTGTGTGGATGTGTGGGTATGTTTGTGTGTCTGTCTTTGTCTGTGTATGTGTTTGTCTGTGTCTGTGTGGGTTGCCTCTCCAGTTGTGTGTGAGAGAAAAGAAGAGTGACTGCCATGGTGTGTGTGTGTGTGTCTGTGTGTGTGTGTGTATCTGTGTCTGTGTCTGTAATGGACTGTTGTATATTTCAGCTTTGACCTGAAAATACATGATTCACATTCAGAGAGAGAGAGAGAGAGAGAGATGGAGAGAAAAAGAGAGATTGTCCTCTTATGTCATCAGAGCCACTAGATGATCTGGAAAGTAATTTCATGAAAATGGAAATTTGATATAGATATATACTGAGTTACTGACATATGAAATTCCCCTCACCATCCTCTATGTGGTCTTTTTCCTTCAAGCTCAGATCCTCTACCAGACATCTGGGAGCTCGAAGGTCCTGCAGTATCTTAGCTGTTCCCAGGACTGCATTCTTCTGGATGGAGATCTCTGATGTTGTTCCCGGGATCTGCTGGAGCCATTCACCCTGTTCAGGGGTCACAGCCCCTAGTGCTCTGATTATTATGGGAACCACTTTTGCCTTAGTGTTCCTTGTTCCTATATATATACATACATATATATGAGAGAGAATGTTGCAGATTTGCAAGGAAGACATAAAAGAATAGTTGGAGAAGATTTGGGGGAAATACGTCATGCTGATTTCCTCTGCTGGAATGATTTACGATTCAGAATAGATTTTTTTTGCCAGGGTTATTAACGTGATGCAGTGAGTTGTCCGCTTGACACTGATGTGAACTGAAGTGTTCAGGAACACTGAGCATGTGCTGGTGCGGAGGACGAACGCTCTGCTCCACATGCGCATGTTCTTGGCAAGCTTCTGTTCCTGTGTGGACCTCGGCGTGAACGTGGTGGCTCCCCGTGTGTCTGTGCCTGGGCCAGTGAACACGCACACATGGACACAACATGCCTGTAATACTACGACCCTCACAGTTTTGGATCAGCCCATGACCTGAGGCGATTCATCAGAACACATCCCACACAGCAAGTAGCTTCCCTTCCCATATGTGAAGGACTGTGTGTCCTGCTAGCATTCCTCCCTCTGGCCACAGTAACCCCAGCGATGCTAACAGATGCTACAGATCCAACCATCTGGGTTGGGGGAATCGGATCCCAAGCCAAGAGGTCGCAGGCAAGGTTCAGCCATGCCGCGCTCGTCCTGCAGATAACGGAACCAACACACAATGTTCTCTGGGCCCTGGGTTGGTTGCTCCTGTGGCTCTCGGTTAGATTATAACAGGATCTCCTGTGGGTGGCTAACATTTGCACCATCAACCCAGTGTGTTTTAGAAGATTGCTACCTCAGCATAGGAGTGGTACTCTGTGTTAGATGTTCAAAATGAAACTCATTACCATCCTTAAAGGCTGTGTTTCACAGTTTTACATGGCCCACTCTCATCCACAAACGTTCTAATGTAGCTTAGCTGCTGCTACTAGGCAGTCATGGCCTGGTGGTTAGGGAACTGGTCTTGTGACCGGAGGGTCCCGGGTTCAATTCCCAGACCTGAGGCCATGACTGAGGTTCCCTTGAGCAAGCCCCTTAACCCTCAATTGCTCACTTGTATAAAAAATGAGATAAAAATGTAAGTCGCTCTGGATAATGGGGGGCCGCCAAATGCCATAAATGTAAATGTACTAGTGTTCAGATGTCTTAATGTGTTATGGGACTATACCTAACCATCCCCCCCCCCCCACACACACATATTCTTGTTTGGAAGAAATTTGTCATTCAATTTCAGACACCCCTAAGTCAACCATATCTTTCCTGGTCTCCAGAGTCATTTATCTTGTTCCCATGTGATTCCAATGCTGGACACATCAATGATATACTCAGTGTAGTGTCTTTGTATAATCATTTGTATTATCACTTGTATGTGTGTGTGAGAGACAGAGAGAGAGAGAGAGAGAGAGAGAGAGAGAGAGAGAGAGAGAGAGAGAGAGAGAGAGAGTGCATGAATGTACATACGTGCGAGCATTAGAAAGGTGTCATGTGTGATGATACTAGGTGTGTTCCCTTGCAGAACAGGGAACGCCTTGCACTTAGACAAAAGAGGAACAACAGTTGGACACACACACACAGAAACACCTGCATATACACATACCTGTGGTACATCCATGAGTGCTTTGGAGATTGTAAAAGAATGTATTTTAGTTGTCTGTTGTTTTAATTCCTGGTATACAGTATTTTTTCACCGCCTCTTTCCCACGCTGGTGAGGAGAGTAATGTTACTTCATCTCCCTCACTTACCCAACGTGGAAGTTCTTGGAATTTCTCGGATATGACAGCGTGGCTTACTGCTTGGTCCTGAATTCAGTTGACAAAATATCGCAATCGCTGTCGATAATCTGCCCTGCGTACCTGTGCCCTCACGGAAGTGGTTGTGTGCGTGTCAGACGTAGTGTGGACATGGTGCTTTTTCACCACTCCCGTATCAGCGACGTTGAGACCCTTATCACACTGGAACTAGGAGCTCATATTGCGGTTCATGTATGTTGCCTTTTCAGAAGGGCAATCTTGCCATCTCTACCTAAAAACCAGCTGACGTCTCATGTTTTCCTGCTGCTCTCCAAACTGGGACAGCGGCTGTGTGCGTACACACACACACACACACACGGAGGAAGACGGAGTAGTGTATGAGTATTATCACAGTATTAACTGCTGCCTCCACAAACTGCTGTTGAGATTCCCTGATTCTAGAATGATCTGCCACACGTTCTTTAATCCTCTGTGTCAATTGTAAGCCATCAGTATGTAGAGCAAGGATCTTCTTAACCTGACAGATATGTTGTGTAATAATCTGCTTCCATTTACATGTAGATTGACTGATATCAGGCAATAGGCCTCATTCACACACCAGCCAATCGATTCAAAGGTCTTTGAATTTATTTGCATGTTAATTTGGGAATTGATGTGATGTATGGTGCATCTTGGGCATATTGATATGTCAACCCCCACATCTTTTGTACAGTGTAGAAAGTCTTCTCAGAGAGTCTCTTGTTCTCCACAGTTGGGCTTCATTTGCTTCTAGTACTTGGAGGGCGTTGGTGTAAACTGAGACACATGAGGTCTAAAGCACACAAGCTAGATCCCTGTTTAATGACAAACTCCCTGAGACCAATGGACAGAACCCTTACATTATAGCCCTTGTTTTCTCTCTCTCTCTCTCTCTCTCTCTTCTCTCTCTCTCTCTCTCTCTCTCTCTCTCTCTCTCTCCCTCTTCCTCTCCCTCTCCAAAGCTACAACAGACCTCAGCATCTCATCTCATCCATGAACCTCCATCTTTCCTCATGTATTAAATATCTCATTAATAGCAGGAGATATAAGGACCTTTTCTTCTCATAGTCCCCCTGCTTCACATTTGGCCCTAACTATCATCAATTATAATACCATAATGGATCCTCATTACTATGTATAGGACTGTTTAGAGCATTGTTGTCAGCTTGTCAGGTTTACTGGACAGAAGTAAATGCATCTCAGTTATTTCTTACAGAATAATGATAATGAATTCATCAGGTTCTGAGAGATGCAGACAAACGAATTAATCCCCCAGAGGGTTATATGTCAAACTGTCTTCAGCTCACCTGTTCAGTGTTAGAAGAATGTCGACATCTTATGCATATTATCGTCTGAACGACATTAATTCAGATTTGCTAGATATGCAATCTTCCCTTGCTCTGACCTTATTAAATAATTTTCCATTTACATTCATTAGTCATTAAATTCCTCAGATATGCTACATTCTGATTTGCATTTTGGTGAAGTCATATTGTCAAATGTCTGCACACAGCGATCATAGACACACAGCTGATCAGGCCATAACCTTTTATCTAACGTGAAAAAATAAAATGGTAACTACATTAATTAAATAAAAACATAAAAATAAAATGGGTTACAGTATGGTGTGCATATAGCATTTGTCCATATAGACAAATGGATGTAGTTAACATGGAATCTACCCACATGTCTTTACTGAATTTGTAAAAGTTTGTTTTGTCTGTTAACAGTCTGTATCGTAATGATACCATGTCCTTGTCACTGATCAGGAAAAGTAGCTTGTCCTCACCATCCTGGGCGAGCGGTCTGCCCTAACTCAGCAGACACACTCACCATCCTTCTCTCCCTCTGCACTGCTGGCTATCCAGACCTGCAACGTGGAGTCAGCTGCATTTGAAAGGCTGCTTGCCCTGCACAAAGACCCATTGCATGATGTCACATGACGTCAGATGATGTTGACGGAAGCTTCCAGAAGTGTTTGGCCTGGACCTTTTGTGATCCCTCATAGTTAGCCCTTCTGCGACTCGTGAATAATGCTCTGTTGCTCTCCTTCAGTGTGGCTGTGTCTCCATGCCTTTGGTCCAGCAGGTGACAACCATCCCCCCCCCCCCACCCACCCCCACCCCCACCTGAAGTAAATATGCACGCTTCAGTGCAGGTGGCTTCTGTCTGCCGGCTGCCTGAGGTGACCTTGCTGCAGGCAGAGAAGGTGAAGAAGTGCACCTGCTGGGGTCCGCCCGCACCTGCTGGGGTCCGCCCGCACCTGCCTGTCTGCTGGGGGATCTGCCTTAATGTATATGCCACCAGGAGCCTGTCTGCCCGTCTGGCTTTGTCTCGGGAGCTGTGTCTGCGGTGACGTGGGCATGCCCGTGGCGTCCGCACGCTCCACACACATCGGATGCCATCCTAATTGAGAGGCCTTGCTATACCTGCCTTTGGTTCGTGCTGGCTCGGTGTGTGGGTGTGTGCTGGGCACGTCAGTGTGTGCACGCCAGTGTGTGTGTGTATGCTTTGAAGATTGCAATGGAATTGTGTGTCTGTGGTGGAAGCTCGAGTGTGTGTGTGTGTGTGTGTGTGTGTGTGTGTGTGTGTGTGTGTGTGTGTGTGTGTGTGTGTGTGTGTGTGTGTGTGTGTGTGTGTGTTTGGGTAGGAGGTCTCAGAGTTGACTCCTGCTCTATTGTTAGCCCTGGTGCCTATTTATTATTCACCATGAACACTTGCTCCACCGGTCCTGCTGACGTTATCAAACCTGTCAAGGTGGGGGGGGAGGACTGGCGAAAGTGTGTGCGTGAGAGAGAATGCGAATAATGTGTGTGTGTCTGTGTGTGTGTGTATATATATATGTGTGTATTATGTTCATAAGTGAATGAGAGAAACAGAGAAAAAGTGAATAACAATGTGTGTGTCTATATATATATATATATAGTGTGTGTGTGTGTGTGTGTGTGTGTGTGTGTGTGTGTGTGTGTGTGTGTGTGTGTGCTCACCTCACTGACTTCTTTCTTTATAGTGAAGTTTGCTCATGATGAGATGACAGAAGATAAGATTAAGTTTCCCCGACACAGGTGTGAGAAGGGAGCTGAAAGATTGTTCTATCAACGGACATGCGCACGCACACACACACACACACACACACCACACACACACACACACAAAACCATGCACAAACTATGCCAATCTACACCAATCTACAAGCTTATATAACATAGAATATGAAAAAGGAGGTATTACCTGGGAGACAGAATGCACTACAATTCACTACTTTTATGAATGTGTGTAGGTCTGCATGTGTGGGTGTGACCATGCGTGGGTGCATAAACGCTTGTGTGCTTATGTCTGCATGTGTGCATACACGCTTCGTGTGTTTGTGTGCATGTGTACATTCATGTGTGAGGGGGATGTGTGGGGATATGTGGGGTTGTGCTCCACACTGCCTGGCTTTGGCTGTGGAGTTGTGTGGAGTTGGATGGAGTTGTGCGGAGTTGTGCGGAGCTGCGCGGAGCTGTGTAGAATTGTGTGGAGTTGTATGGAGTTGTGTAGAATTGTGTGGAGCTGTGTGGAGTTGTGGGGAGTTGTGTGGAGTTGTGTAGAATTGTGCGGAGTTGTGTAGAATTGTGCGGAGCTGTGCGGAGTTGTGCGGAGCTGTGCGGAGTTGTGTGGAGTTGTGCGGAGATGTGTGGAGTTGTGGGGAGTTGTGTGGAGTTGTGTAGAATTGTGTGGAGATGTGGGGAGTTGTGGGGAGTTGTGTAGAATTGTGTGGAGATGTGGGGAGTTGTGTGGAGATGTGTGGAGTTGTGGGGAGTTGTGTGGAGTTGTGTAGAATTGTGCGGAGATGTGTGGAGTTGTGTAGAATTGTGTGGAGCTGTGTGGAGTTGTGGGGAGTTGTGTGGAGTTGTGGGGAGTTGTGTGGAGTTGTGTAGAATTGTGCGGAGATGTGTGGAGTTGTGGGAATGTAATTCCAGAGGCACCAGAAGAACTGTGGTCTAAATGAATAAACCATGTCAATCAGTAGCACAAAGAACACTGCAAACCTCACCGCTCGGAGAGGGGGAGAGAGAGAGAGAGCGAGAGAGAGAGAAAGAGAGAGAGAGAGTGAGAGCGAGAGAGACAGACACCTTTTTCTTTCTCTCCCTTCTTTTGTGAGTTTGCTCCCTCTACCGCTCCTCCTTTTCTTTATCTGATCCTTATTACAGCTTTTCATTCCCCTTCTGTCTCTCTAATCACATCTGTGGGGCTGTGAAGAGGAGAGATAAGAGAGCAAAGTCATCTGTTCGATTTTGTCCACACACACACACACACACACACACACACACACACACACACACACACACACACACATTTGAACCTCTGATTGCTCAGGTGATTCCATTAAAATCTACAAAGAGGCCTTAAGGGACCAGCACATCATCATGTGTGTAAATATGAATGTCACAGGTTTGAAAACATGGAGGGTGTCCAGCAGTGGTCTGGGCCCAGTATTGAAGACTGACTCAGTGTTTGAGTACTGAATCTCATTTATTCCAGCAGTACGAACTTCCCGAAAGCCTCACCCATGCGTTTGCAGCTGACACCTCTCAGAGACGCGCACGAGGCGACAGGTGACAGCTCGCGAGACGCGTCGGAACGGCATGTTAAAGAAGAGCCCAGCGCTTCCAGTCATTAGTGCGTGTGCATGTCCGAGCGCGTCGGAGAGGCAGTCAGCCTGCAGCTGGGCTGGGCTGTGGTGAGCAGGCGTGATTCCAGAGTCGTGAATGCGAACGCTTCACTCCCTGCGGCTCCTCGCCTCTGCCAGCCTGCCAATCAAACGCGTCGCTGTGATTCCCGCCCTTTGCACGCGAGCATGCTCAGTGACGCCGGAAGCAGCCAGGCCCAGGCTGCGGGAAGGCGTGTCATCTTCTGTCATCATGGAATACGCAGGAAGTTTATCGTGCTTAAAGCTGCGACACACCACAAGAGGGGTGTTGCCCCCGTTACGTCTCTGAGAGTCCTACGCTGTGTTCAGACACGTCCGGCTCTCCACACACCTTTTCACCTGCTCCGTCAGGACGTCTACACACACTCCCGTTTGGCTGCTCCTGATCTCAGAGACTGGGCGAGGTCTTACACTACAGCCTACCTGCAAAACTGGGTGAGGGAGTGTGATATAGTCTGCTCCACCTGACCCAATAAAACCACACCTAATTTGGAGCTATTTTAAAAGGTACTTAAAACTTATCTTTTTCCTGTGGCTTCTGTGTACTTTGTGCATAGTGTGAGTCTCAGCCCAGTAGCATAAGCAGGGTGCCTCTTTGGTGAGAGACGACCACGCCTCCTCCTCTTCCTCACCGTTCTCGTGTGTGTCCCAGCTCTTTCCCGCTCTGGGACTGCCTGCCTTAAACATGGCAGTCATCCAAACCAGTAGAACCACCCAATACTACAGGTTACACCACAGCACCGAGCCTCAGGGTGAGTGTGTGTGTGTGTGTGTGTGTGCAATGGCATGTGTGTGTGTGTGTGTGTGTGTGTGTGTGTGTGTGTGTGTGTGTGTGTGCACCTAAAGCATCTGAGCTAGCAAAGCCCGTTGGGTGAAACGAATGAAAAGACAGCGTGCTTGTAGTGACTCTCCCAGCTTTTCTGCATCAAGACGTTGGCCGCAGGTTCTCAGCAGGGGGTAAGAAACGTCCCGGGGAGCTCACAGCCGCCCACGCGGTCTGAGTCAGGACCTACCGGTCCTCTCGTGCCTGTGGTTACTCATTCACCAGCAGCTGGAACAACAGCACTGTTGCCTGGAGGTTCTGCCACTCCCAGCAGGACCCTGTGGTTTAAAACCCCGGAGAGAGAGAGAGGGGGGGGGGGGAGAGAGGGAGAGGGAGAGAGGGGGAGAGGGAGAGAGAGGGGGGGAGAGGGGGAGAGGGGGAGAAGGGCTATTCTCATGCTCCCTCACTTCCCAGATATGGGAGCAGCCAAAGGACAATATGATCTGTAGGATTCTTGAATGTCTGCTTTTTGAAACTTAGCAGCTCTTATTGACGTGTTGTGTGCTGTATGTGCCTCCTGCAACAGACACAGTGCAGAATTCTCTCGGTGCGATGTTTGTCAAAAGTAACAGAGGGACCCTTCAAAAATGAAATATCAGCTTGTGCTTGCGTAACTTTAAACCGAAGAGCAGGCAATTAAAAATGGTCACATGATTTTAAACCAAAGTACCAGACTGCATGCTGACAGTCAATCAGCAATCTGGGGGAGGTGAAAGGGGGGGGGGGGGCTCTGAGAGGAAAGAGAGAGAGAGATAGAGAGAGGGAAAGAGAGTTGGGGGTGGGGGAGGATTGGAAGAAAGGGGAGGGGATAGCGAGAGAGTGAGTGAGGGAGAAGCAGCACACACACACACACACACACACCTCTCTGAGCTCTCCCCGGATAGACTGCTCTACTCCTGACAGAACACTGTGGAGTTAGTGAGAGAGAGAGAGAGAGAGAGAGAGAGACAATCGCAGAGGAATACCCGCTCATTGTGGACTCTAGAGCCCCGTGGCAGGGACTTGAGCTAATCAAGGGCGGGAATTCTGGGATTTCTGGAGGAAGAGGAGAGCGGGCTTCCCCAGGCTTGCACAGGTATGGGGGAGGATTATTGTGCTTTTTGCCGGTTCATTTCTCTCCAGGACGGTGTTCTTTTATTACCTTTGTTGGACTACTTACATGTACCTTCTACTGCCATGTGTTTGTGTGAGAGAGAGAAAGAGAGGGAGAGAGCGAGAGAGAAAGAGAAAGAAGGGATGGGTAGAGGAAAAGGAACCGGACACAACAAGCAAGACTTTTACCTTTGGACTCACATTCAAAGTACTTCTTGATGCCTTTGTTGGACAACTGGTGTCTTTGGCACGTGTGTGTGTGTGTGTGTGTGTGTGTGTGTGTGTGTGTGTGGTGTGTGTGTGTGTGTGTGTGGAGGGGATTGTTTTGGGGGGTCTCTGAACCAAATGGCTGTGTGGTCATAAAGCTCCCCTATCCAGACGGAGGTGTTAGGGGGAGATAAGTAGAGGGGAGCGCTCTCATCTGTCACTACTCTCTCTCTCTCGCTCTCTCTCTCTCTCTCTCTCGCTCTCTCTCTCTCTCTCTCTCTCTCTCTCTCTCTCTCTCTCTCTCTCTCCGCTCTCTCTCTCTCTCGCTCTCTCTCTCTCTCTCTCCGCTCTCTCTCTCTCTCTCTATCTCTCTCTCTCTCTCTCTCTCTCTCTCTCTCTCTCTCTGTCTGTTTCACACTCCGTATTGCTATTATACTGATCTTGTAATATCTTCTAGTAAGGAGAGTTTGCATGCTGGATATGTGTGTGTGTGTGTGTGATTGTGTGTGAAGGTTTATTCCCAGACATGTGAGTTCTGTCTGCCCCTCCCCTTTTCCACTCACTCAGGCTCACAGTAAGTTGGTTAACTGCATTGCGAGTGTATGTACAGTGACAACATATCTAAGCTTCAGCACTACGTGCTCTGTTTATCTGGAACTGTCAAAATCAGAGTCGTCCCAGAACACAACTCTGCCTTTTAGAGTGTGCTGTGTTATTTCACACTGTTGTCTCTACCTGAGTTTGATATCTCAGCTACAAACTGACAGAGTGAGTCTGGGGGGTGTGTGTGTGTGTGTGTGTGTGTGTGTGTGTGTGTGTGTGTGTGTGTGTGTGTGTGTGTGTGTGTGTGTGTGTGTGTGTGTGTGTGTGTGTGTGTGTGTGTGTGTGTGTGTGTGTGTTTGCAGGGGTGGTGGCGTGTGCACGTGTGGTCTGAATTTGTCGAGAGGTAATGTGTGATGTGACTATAACATAATAGCTAGCATTGCTGTGTCAGGGTGTAGCTAGTGAGCAGGTTTTACAAGAAACTCATACAGCTTACTTTGAGGTTAGTAAAGCTTATAACTCATGTCAAGTTTTGAACTCACCCAAGAAACAAAGAAGTAAAGGCAAAGGTAGGAAAAGATAAGCTACACCAAGGAAGAGGAGAGGATGTTAAACTGGGAGCAGTGGTGGGTAGGGTGAGGGAAACTGGGTCAGGAAGACGGGAGAGACAAAGAGCGGGAAGGAAGTAATGACAGAGAGAGGCGGAAACGGAGAGTGCAGGGGTGTGCGGA